>NC_135957.1:13919004-14086631 GCF_053455715.1 Rhinoraja longicauda | reverse complement strand
CTCGTCCGTCACTCCTCCCCCTCTCTTTCCCCTCTACTTCTTACTCGCTCTGCCTTTCTCTCTCTCTCCCTTTTGCAGTTTGCATGTTGTGACGGTTCATTCCTAATAGCTTGCACTATGTTGCCCCAGTCAGGAAGCCATAGTGGCCACGTTTTAAAACTCTCCCCACTCTGGTTAACCTCAAGGAGAAATTATTTAATCTCAGCAAAATCAACACTTTAAGCACTTACTGAACAATTAATCTTGGTGATGTCTTTAACTTCATCTCGAACCAAAAGCATTTCAAACGTGTGTGGTTTCAAAGTTTCAGCAATACATCTGGAATGTCACACTGTCACCCATCCTGCAGAGAAAGGGATATTGTTATCCGACATTTTTCATCCCCATACACACACTTTAAAGTAAAATCAGATGTTGCTGAGAATATTCAGCATCTGAAATCAGTTAACATCCAGTACAAGTACGAATCCTTCTTCAAAACTGAAAAGAGTTCAATCAATTAAAAAAAATCAAAGGTTGATTATTGTAAAAATATATTGATGTCAGTGTCAGGCAATATCAGGTCATATTAAGGGAAAGCAAGTGATGCTCAAGGAAAGAGCATTGTGGCACCCATTGATATCCTGTGCTGAATGTCACAAGCCATTTCATTCAAAATGAGCTCGGTGTTCCTGGCACGGATGGCTTATCTGATGGCACATGTTATCCAAGGGAAGAGAACGTTGGCCTGGCCCCGATGTCCACAGAGTCTGAGTCTGGTCATTTACGTGACACATACAACCTTTATAAAGGAGACTTGAGAAAATGTAGGATTGACGCTGACCCAAAGGATTGAGCTCTTTAGTGATGTAAGAGTTCTATAATGTGGACACTATCCCTCAGGGCATCAGTGGGACAGTGTCATTGTCACTCAAACTCTCTGGAGAACAGTGACATCTTTCAACATATCAGGGCACCAGCAATACCATTACTTAAGATTTTAGAATGTCCCTCAACATGTCAAAATAACCCACAATGTTCTTGAGACAGTTTGCAGCATTAATGCAAATCTTTGGGGGGTTTCAAAACCCAGTCAGGCAGTGTCCCGGGATATCAGAGACCAAAACAGCAGTATCCCAAGATATCAGACTGGTCAGACAGTATCCTGGGGTATCAGTACCTGTGATGCACTTTATCAGAGCATCGGGTGATGTGTTTATGCAGGATGTCGGAGCATCATTGACATTTGTCATTTCACCAAAGACTCGGCAATACAGTGAAATGCAGTAAGATATAGCCTCATTCATTACACGCTGAAATGTTCCTGTCACTTATCATTCAACATAACATCAGAACCACTAACCTTGAAGCGCTGGGATCGGTTGAATCCTTCCCAATTGGTTTTCGGCCTTGATAGCTCTCCTCCTTTGCTATTTCTCTCCTGCTGTCAACTATGGCTTCTCTTTGCAGAATGGCGGGCTGCTCTTTGAGAATGTAAAAGTGGTCTTTGGGGTGCTACGTAAGCAGGAGGAGCTTGCTCTGGTAAAGCTGAAGTTGAACGCCTGCATGTGGCACTTTAATGGAGGCTGGGGGTGGGGAGGTGGGTTGGGCGGTGGTGTATGGGTAAGTGTGAGGGCCTGGAGGTTGTAACATACCAGCATCAACTTGGTTGTCAAAAACCGCAGCAATTGTTCACTGCTTACTTGTGTACTCTTTAGGTTCAGATCTCAAGCTGTGGTAGCTGAGTATTTTAATACAAGACATAAATTCCCATGCTAATTAATATCATGCCTTAAGAGCTATCAGGCCATATCCCAGTAACATCACAAATTCAACAGAATGCCCAAATATCACAATGCTGCCATCCACAGTAAGTCTTTCTGCTGCTTACTGATCAGGCTAAAACATAGTGGATAACCCACTATATCTATCCGTGCCATAGAAACATTGCCCCAGCAACAATTAATACCGTCTGGAGTTGAGCAGCACAGTGGTGCAGCTACAGCTTCCCAGCTCCAGAGATCCAGATTCAGTCCTGAACTGTGTTGTCTGTGAGGAGTTTGCACTTTCTCCCTATGTGGGTCCTTCTGACCACTTTGTTTTCCTCCCCCATTCCAAAGGTATGCGGGATGGTAGGCTGGCTTTAAATTGCCCCTGATTTGTAGGTGAGTGGTAATATTAGTGGATGGGAATGTGGCGAGAATAAAATTGGGAATAGTGTAAATGGGTGCTTCTTGGTAGGGACACGATGGGCCAAGTGACTGTTTCCGTATTAAACAGCTCTGTGACTCTCTGAGACGTTTACAATAAACCTGATATTAATAGCATTCTGGAAGTTGGTGTGTGGGGCAGGGCCAAAACGGGCTCTTCAGACGGACAATACTTTGGCGTTACCGAGGACGTGATTTACATGTAATGGCCTGAGATCACATTTTCCATCACTTCTGAAATCCCAGAATTAGTATTTGCAGCTTACTAATGTTAATTCTAAATCATTTATTGCTTGGAAGAATAATTAATCTTTACCTTAGTTTAAAGTAGGAATATAAACAGAACAGGACAGTATTTGTTCCTTACACAGTCATACGCCATCCTGAATTAGACCCACCTTTGTTCCCTCATCACACGGTAAATATCCTACTCCCTACAAACGCTCTGCAGATATTTTCATTAAACCAGCAGTGCTACAAGAGGCAGTTCCCGCGGCACGGTAGCGCAGAGGTAGAGTTGCTGCTTTACAGCGAATGCAGCGCCGGAGACTCAGGTTCGATCCTGACTACGGGTGCTGCACTGTAAGGAGTTTGTACGTTCTCCCCGTGACCTGCGTGGGTTTACTCCGAGATCTTCGGTTTCCTCCCACACTCCAAAGACGTACAGGTATGTAGGTTAATTGGCTGGGTAAATGTAAAAATTGTCCCTAGTGGGTGTAGGATAGTGTTAATGTACGGGGATCACTGGGCGGCACGGACTTGGAGGGCCGAAAAGGCCTGTTTCCGGCTGTATGTATATGATGATGATGATGATGATTGCATGATATAGTAATGTAGAAAGTGGCAAAGCAAGATTTTATCAAGTATTTGAGAATCAAAAAGTACAGTAAAAACTTGGGGGGGGGGAAACAAAAAATGCTGGACACAGTCTGTAGATCAGGGAGCATCTATGGAGAGAGAAACAGGATTGTTTCTAGTTAAAGATTCATTATTTTATAAAAGAGTTGCCCAGTTTAGAGGGGGGAAAGGTTCCACAAAAAGTAACAGATTCAAAAGCAAGCTGTTTACTCTAGATTTCTTTCCCACGTATTCAAAATGTGCTTGTCTAGGTATAGGTGCAGTTTAAAAGTGAAGGATCAGTACATTTCTGGGATTACCTCATATGGTGGCTTCTAGTTTCTTTTGGAAGGGATTATGAATGAGGATCACCATTGAGGGAGGAAAAGGAGAATGTCAGCCCCATCTCTGATCTAAGACCATGAATAGTAAATGATGGGGAGAAAATACCTCATTCTTATGTCTGTGCATGGATCACTATTTAACTTTTGGAAAATGAATGCCAGGTAGTTTGGGTCACCAGCATAAGCATAAATTAACAGGGATTTCTTTTCATAGATTGATTCCATTGAGAATTTCAACCTTTCCAACTCTCCGTCCGGCGAAGAGGTGAAATCACAGGTGCATTCTCGCTCTCGGTCACTGTCGACAGCCAGTGACATTGAGCCTGTGGAGGTTAGTGGATGGGAACCTGCCTTTTTCTAATAAAAGGGCATTCTTCTATTTTCTACTGCCTCAGTTTTTACCCAGGATGACTGGCTATTGTAGCTGGGAATAGAAAAGCATGCAGCTCAATTCAGCCCTCAGCAACTGTTTCGCACTGACAGAAGGCATCTGGTGCCTCTGGGGAACAAAAAGAACCTGTTATCTTTTCTCTTTCCGAACTCCAAGCCCCAATAGAGGGAATTTTGCCTTTTGCTCCACTCACACCATTATATCCATGCATATTTTTTTTAACATAATATCATGCCTCCTCCAGGCTTCATTTCTTAAATTATCAGTGAATTTTTAAACCTCGGGTTGAGCATCAACTTTGCAGTTAAAGACACAAAGTGCTGGAGTAACTCAGTGAGTCAGGAACCATCTCTGGAGAACATGGATAAGAAACGTTTCGGGTCTGAAGAACAGTCCCAACCCAAAATGTCACCTATCCATGTTCTCCACAGATGCTGCTTGACCCGCTGAGTTACGCCAGCACTTTCTGCTTCATTTTGCAAACCTGCATCTGTAGTTCCTTGTACGACATCAACTTTGCAGCTTGCAAATTTTCTGTATTACTCTGCCAAGTTTTCCCACACCAAATTTTATTGATTTTTTGTCATTCCTTGATGCATATGTAAATAGTGTGGCATAATGTTAGTGCTATAGTTTAATTTTGCAGTCCAATAGTTTTTTTCAAGAGTTTCCAATATTATTTTTCCTCATGTCAGAAATGATAAACCTAAACGACCATGTAAAGGGTTTATGCTGGATGTAAAACTTGTTTGGTAGAACTGAAGTAAAGTTTTGTGCAGCATCTGCAGTCGTTTGTGTCTCCAAACGTAGCCGCTAGCCACGCAAGGGATTTGCTTTGAAAACTGACAAGGCATTCTTTAAAATCCCCCCCACTTGCCATGAACCAGCAGTTGAGTGCTTTCATTGCTGTGATAAAAATACATCCTGTAGGAACGCGTCCTTATAACATGAGATTCAGTGGGAAGTAGGGTTTTGCCTCATGGGAAATCATGATACAGGGAGGTTTTGTTCCTTAACATGTGGCTTGCCTTTACTGTATTCAGTCATTAGTGAATGCTGTAAAATATTTCAGCATTATTATTATTAGCTTGAAAAATGCTTTAAAAACGTACGGAAGAAATTGCGTAAGATTGAATATCCTGTGTCGGGTCATTTGTAACCTGGGGAGCTCGAGTGTCTAAATCTGAGAAATGCAGTGGATGAATTTTGCCAACATTTAGGACCCAAAGAACTTTTATTGCTGGTGAATAAATGGTTTTGATTGATAGGTTCTTAGCATAGTTGATTCAACGAATGGAAACGGTTTGATTAAATTTAAAAGAACAGGGGAGTGTTTCACCTATATCGCTTGTTCCAATTCCCACTCACTGCAGCTAATCACTATGTTTTCATTTTATTAGGGAGTAGATCATCCTCCTCGTCCAACACTGACACCAACTATCAGGTCCTCCTACAGTGGTTCCATAGTCTCAAACCCAAAGGTATGTCCTCCACTTTGTGTATCCACCTCAACAATATAGGCTCCAGTGCTGACAGCTGCAAGCTCAGTGCATTGTGCTCCAATTACCTTGAGACTGTAATCTCGCCCTGGCTCATTTGGGACATGCTGAAATTCTCATGGCAGTTTCCCAATTAGAGTTTCTGCTTTCATCGTTCACAGAATTGGAACCAATCACTCAGAGTTTAACCTTTAGAAACTCTACCAAGCGACACCTGTACAGAGAAAACTGAATAGATTTTCATCCAAAGCTTATTTCTAAAATGCCAGTTCCTATTTTAAGGTTGTAATTAAAGGAACTGTGTATGATTTCATTCAGCCACTATTTTTTCCTGGGCTTGATATTCTTTGAACTAACCTCACTTTGAAAGTCAGAAAATATTAATAATGAACCCACTTTTCACCTCAGGCAAAAGATAACTTGCTGGAGGAACTCAGTGGCTCAGGCAGCATCTGTGTGGAGAATGGACAGACGACGTTTTGGGTGTGCATCCTTCTTCACACCTGACAAGGCTGTCCATTCCATCCACAAATGCTGCTTGGCCCGCTGAGTTTCTCCAGCAATTTGTGTTTTGCTCAAGATTCCGGCATCTGCAGTCTCATGTGTCCCCTTTTCATCTCAAATATTATTCCGTGGATAGCCTCATATTAAGGGTAAATGGGATTTAGTAATAAGATTTAGTAAAAAAGGATAAGAAAATTTGTTAAATGTTGTTCAAAGTTTGATAACTGTCTTTTTTATTAACGTTTCTTCATTCAATGTTCCATTTTATAGCCCAAGGCTCATCAGTTTGTGGTGAAATCTTTTACCACACCTACAAAGTGCAATCAATGTACATCTCTGATGGTAGGCTTGGTACGCCAAGGTTGCACGTGTGAAGGTGAGGAGAATCACTCAATGCCTTGTCAATAGACAATAGACATAGGTGCAGGAGTAGGCCATTCGGCCCTTCGAGCCAGCACCGCCATTCATTGTGATCATGGCTGATCATTCTCATTCAGTACCCCGTTCCTACCTTCTCCCCATACCCATGTTATGTCACATCTGTTATTATAAAAATGAATGTACTTCAGAAGTAATTGATTGGCCTCAAATTCCTTTGAAATTAATCTGCAAGTCGAATCGGTAGTAAAGAAAGCAAACTCAATGCTAACATTTCAAGAGGGCTTGTATACAAAAACAGGGATGTAATGTTGAGGCTCTATAAGGCGCTTGAAAGACCGCATTTGGAATATTGTGAGCAATTGTGGGCACCATATCTGAGGAAGGATGTGCTGGTTCTGGAGAGAGGGTCCAGAGGAGGTTTACAAGAATAATCCCAGCAATGAGTAGGTTAACCTATGATGAGTGTTTGTTGGCACTGGGCCTGTACTCGCTGGAGTTTAGAAGAATGAGGGGGGACCACATTGAAACATACAGAATAGTAAAAGGCTTGGATAGAGCTCTCCACTAGTGGGAGAGTCTAGGACTAGAAGTCATAGCCTCAGAATTAAAGGATGGTCTTTTAGGAAGGAGATGAGGAGAAGTTTATTTAGTCAGAGGGTAGTGAATCTGTGGAATTCTTTGCCATAGAAGACTTTGGAGGCCGTCAGTAGATATTTTTAAGGCAGAGATAGATAGATTCTTGCTTAGTACGATTATGGGGAGAAGGCAGGAGAATGGGGTTAGGAGGGAGAGATAGATCAGTCATGATTGAATGATTTGATGGGCCTACTGGCCTAATTATACTCCTATCTCTTATGACCTTATGAAATGTCCAGGAGATTGAAATGTGCACGTGAAGCAGACTGATTTTCTTCTCCTCCTTGTTTATTGATGTTTTGTTTCTACTCCCGAATCAATGGTTTGTTGGTTCACTCTAATCATCTATTCATTAAGATGGTGGGATATTTTCTCAAGCATGGAAAGCTCCTCTGGGGCCTGCATCCATTACACTATGCTCTGGATGAGGGAAGTCAAGAAGTTCCCTGGTATATTACTGCCGTTTTTATGTTCAGAGCCCACTAGTGCAAACAATCTGAGGCAATGCACCAAGGGTAAGGGAATATGATATTAAATGTTCCATAACATTGTACGAATTGGAGGGTTGCCATTTCCTTAGTACTTGCTGGCTTACAACGCACCAGTTTTTAAAATTATCGTTCTTGCTTAGTTATCCCTCCCTAGCCTTGCCTTCTCTTTCCTTTATGATCTCCGCCACACCTCTGTACTCCTCCAATCTTGTACAGTAGCAGTGTCAACTGTGCCTTCAGTTTCTAATGTTCTAGGATCTCATTAGAGTCATATAGCACAGAAACAGGCTCTTCGGCCATCTGACCAAGATGCCCCATCTAGTCCCATTGGACCCATGTCCCTCTAAATCTTTCCCGTCCATATACCTGTCCAAATGACTTTTAAATATTATTGTACTTGTCTCAACTACTTCCTCTGGCAGATCGTTCCATACACATTTCTTTCCACTGCTATGCCGATGACACTCAGCTTTACCTCCCCCTGAAACCCAACAACCAGTCAAATTTAAACAGCCTCTCACACTGCCTTGAGGACATAAAATGTTGGATGGCACAGAACTTCCTCCAATTAAATGAGAGCAAGTCTGAGGTCATCCTATTCGGCCCCCCCGACTCCATCAAATTGATAACAGGCAGTCTTGGAAGCCTATCCTGCCTAGTCAAACCGCATGTCAAAAACCTCGGCATGATATTTGACTCTGCATTAAAATTTGATAAGCAAGTCAACGCTGTGGTAAAAGCCAGCTTCTTCCAACTTCGAACCATAGCTAAAATCAAACCTTTCCTCAAATTCGACGACACAGAAAAAATCATTCACGCTTTCATTTCCTCCCGCCTAGACTACTGCAACTCCCTATACACTGGGATCAGCCAATCTTCCCTGTCCCGCCTGCAACTGGTCCAAAACGCCGCAGCGAGACTCCTGACGGGTACCCGTAAAAGGGACCACATCACCCCGATTCTGGCCTCTCTCCACTGGCTCCCTGTACGGTACAGAATCAACTTCAAGCTCCTCCTATTCACGTATAAAGCCCTAAATGGACACTCCCCCCCCTACATCAAAAATCTTCTAACCCCCCTCTCTAACTCCAGGTCCCTCAGATCGGCCGACTTGGGGCTATTCACTATCCCGCGGTCTAGGCTTAAACTCAGGGGTGACCGCGCTTTTGCGGTTGCAGCTCCTAGACTGTGGAACAGCATCCCTCTCCCGATCAGAACTGCCCCCTCCATCGACTCCTTTAAGTCCAGGCTCAAAACATATTTCTACTCCCTAGCGTTTGAGGCTCATTGAGGAGGCGCTGTGAACTGTTTGCGTGCTACTGTATGTTTTCATTTTTTTTTCTATTGGAACCTAATTCAAATGTACAGCACTTTGGTCAACGTGGGTTGTTTTTAAATGTGCTATACAAATAAAATTGACTTGACTTGACTTGACATACCATTCTCCATGTGGAATGGCTGTCCCTCAGATTCCTTTTACGTCTTTCCCTTCTCACCTTAAACCTATGCCCTTTAGTTCTTGATTCCCCAATTTTGACCTCTTGCAAGTAGTAGCAGTGGCAACTGTGCCTTCAGCTTACAAAGCTCACGATTCTCATTCTTTACTAAACCTTTCCATCTTTCTCCCTGCACTTCCCCAACTCTACTAAATATTAAGATTTTTCTTGTCACCTTTTATTCACGTGCCTTAATAATATCTCAAATGGCTCTGTTAATATACTTCTGTGAATCGTTGTGGTGCTATGCAAGTGCAAGTTACTTGATCATGAGATTGCGAGATTAACTCTTGTTTTATTTTTAGTGTGTGGTTTCTCATGCCACGTGACGTGCGCAGACAAAGCACCAGCCGTGTGCCCCATCCCATCTGATCAAACTAAGGGTCCATTGGGGATCGACCCACAGAGAGGGATCGGAACTGCCTACGAGGGCCACGTTCGGGTAAGGAAGAATCAATGCAAGGGTGCGGGTTCAAGAGTCGTCGTCCTCATGAACAACCATAAAACATAGCTCATTTAATCTTCAGATGAGGAAAAGGTTAGCAGAAGGCTTTATACACATCTATTGCATCAGGTCTTCAGTTTCTAGTCTCTGACACGAAAGTTGGGATGTGAAAGAATGGATTGTAACGAGGATATACATGGGGCCCTTCTTAGAGCTCTGTGATTACTCTCCAATCTGAGGTCTTATCATTTTATTTGAAAACAAATTTAATTCTCTCACCTAAACAATCTACTTGGCAACCAAGAGATTGCCAAAATGCTTGAATGTATTCATATACAGTCGTTTCTCAGACTGCATAGCTGCAAACAAAAGCTTTTCACTGTACCTCGGTACAAATGACAATAATAAACTAAAATAAAATAAAATCAAGATATCATAAAATCCAGTACCTGAAACAAAAGAATTGTTCAAAAGCATCATAAAAAGTTTGAAGTAATGTGAGTTTATGAATTTCCTGCTCCTGAAGCTACCTCAGGCAATGGTTAGGCCCCCAGACCTCAACAGTCTTGAACCCTAATTTTTACTCTTTACCCTATGTTCATTTCTGGGCACATCTCAGGGATCTTGCCAGAAATCATCTCATTACTCAGTGATTAATTCATATTGGTCAACATCAAAGTGCAAAAGAAATTACACCAACTTTAATTAAAGACAATGTAGCTGTTTTTTCTGTGTTATTTTGCTTCACCAAAGAGATTGTTGTTGAAGTGGAAATTAGGCATGGCAGGATCACAATTGAAGAGTGGATGGAAATATTTGGCCAGGATGTTTCAACATGGATCTCCCTGCCAATTTCTTATGTTCTTAAATCCACATCAATAGACAATAGGTGCAGGAGTAGGCAATTCAGCCCTTCGAGCCAGCACCGCCATTCACCGTGATCATGGCTGATCATGCACAATCAGTACCCCGTTCCTGCCTTCTCCCATATCCCTTGACTCCGCTATCATTAAGAGCTCTTATCCCCGACGTACAGCGGCAGCGTCTTCGCCCGCCCCGGATCGTGGGGCTGGGGTCGGCCCGCTGCGGACCTTTCTCCGTCCGGCGCGGCCTGGAACATGGCAACGACACCAGCCTGATCGTGGGAGAAGACGGCAGGGGAAGAGAAAAGGCATTCTGGCCTTCCATCAGAGTGAGGAGGGGACTGGAGGAGACTCACTGTGATGGATGTTTCTTTTTTTTTGTGTTGGTTGGGGTTGTGTAATTTGCTTATTTTACTGCTTTTATTGTTGGACTGTGGGTGACTAAATTTCGTCCAAAAAAACGTGTTTTTTGGATGACAAATAAAGATATCCTGAATCCTAACACTCTTGTAAGCATCCAGAGAATTGGCCTCCACTGCCTTCTGAGGCAGAGAATTCCACAGCTTCACAACTCTCTGAGTGAAAAAGTTTTTCCTCATCTCCATTCTAAATGGCCTACCCCTTATTCTTAAACTGTGGCCCTTGGTTCGGGAAATGTTTATGTCTCTACATGCCTGTGGAATATTTGCACATGCATCCCTATTCCCACCTCCCAAAATAATACGAATGCTTCATTCCTAGGTACCTAAACCAGCAGGGGTGAAGAAAGGCTGGCAGAGGGCACTGGCTGTGGTTTGCGATTTCAAACTGTTTTTGTACGACATCGCAGAAGGCAAGGCGTCCCAACCGAGTGTGGTGGTTAGCCAGGTTATTGATATGAGGTTTGTGCAAGTCCCCTTCCTCTTGTGTGTGAGTCTGAAGAAAGGTCATGGCCCAAAACGTCACCTTTCCAAGTCCTCCAGAGATGCTGCCTGACTCGCTGAGTTACTCCAGGACATTGTGGCCTATGCAAGATTCTAGTATCTGCAGTTCCTTGTGTCACGCTTCCTCTTTTGCGTTGTTATCTTCACCCAGTGTGGCCATAGGGACACCAAGCAAATGTGGTGGGTTCTGTCAGTCAAATTCTGGGTTTGCAGGATGTCCTTACTGTGTATGCAACTGTATTTGCCCACAGTTACCTTTCAGTGTGTACATGTTGATTAGGACCAGCACTTCAACAATGTACTTTCAACAATTACTTTATATTTTTCCCCAAGCCAAAGATTTGCTGGTTTGTTTCCCCAGCTTAGGAATGCACATACCATCAAGAGCGGTGAGATGGATGTGCAGTGGGGATGTGGACATGTTCTGCCATCAGGGACGTCACTGGGTTTGCGGCCATATTTCCAACTTGCAAACTGTTAGGGTTAAATAGAGTGTACAACAATGGAACGTTGCTGTAACCCTGTTGAGAGGAAAAAAGAAAAAGATTAGTGCAGATGTGAGTTTGATGGTCAATATGGACATGGTGGGCCAAATGGTTTGTTTCTGTGCTCGATTACTTTGTAACTTATCTCGAACAAAGAAACAGGCAGCACAGCAATGGGTGCTTCAGCCCACAATGTCTTTGCCGAACATGATGCCTAGCTGAACTGATCTTATCTGCCTGAACATGATCCATATCCCTCTATTCCCAGCACTTCCATGTGCCTGTCCAAAAGCCTCTTAAATGCCATTATTGTATCTGCCTCCACTACCACCCCTGGCAATGCATTCCAGGCCCCCACCACCTTCTTTGTAAAAAACATGCCCCGCACATCTGCATTAAACTTTCCCCCTTTCACCTTATGCCCTCTAATGTTGGACATTCCCACCCTAGGAAAAAGCTTCTGACTGTTTACCCTATCTATGCCTCTCATAATTTTATATTAAGTCTCCCTTCAACTGACGTTCAGAGAAAACAATCCAAGTCAATCCAACCTCTACTTATAGCTGGAACCCTCTGCATTCTGGTAAACCTCCTCTGCACCCTCTCACAAAGCTAACATTAAATATATCAGGGCTGTTTGCCATGATAAATCACCATGTGGTAAGTTTCACTTTGTAACCACAATTGTAGGCATACAATTTTCTCCCGAATTTCCCATTGGATTATTAGGGTTATAGTTTTTAATGCTGCCACAAAAATAGTTTCAATTCTTGATGAAATAATATAACATGATTTATAATATTTCAGATTATATATTAGTCAGATATGATATTTTCCCAAATCTTCAAAATGAAAGAAGAGCACTGTGCAGTTACATGCACAAACAAAGCTTGTTATTTTGACTTTTGTATATTGCTCGCCCAAAAAGACACCACTTTGTCAGCAGGGCAGTGACAATTCATTAACAATGGAATGTTAGTGCCGTTTCCAATTGAAATTTTATTTTCACTTTAATTTCCTACAGGGATGAAGAGTTTTCAGTGAGTACTGTATTAGCTTCTGATGTTATCCACGCTAACAGGAAGGATGTTCCTTGTATCTTCCGGGTAAGTGGTGGGATGGGGGGGGGGGGGAGGGGTAATGATTATCAGTGGGCTTTGAGTGAGGCTTCTCAGCAGAATGTCTAATAACTTTGGTTCTACCCTCACATCAGCACATTTAGATAGTGATGTTCAAACCTTGTGGATTTTTTCAATTATTTTTATTGTGTAATTACTAACAGTACGGTTTTCTTTAAGAGCACAGATTTGTTTGTGTTTCCAATAAAATAATTTACTTTCCACTATTTTTCTCAGATACTTTCTCATTGTGCAATTAGAACAGTACAGCACAAGAACAGGCCTTATGCCCCACACTGTCTGTGCCAACCATCTCTTATCTGCCTGCACATGTTCCATATCCCTCCATTCCCTGCATATCCATATGCCTATCCAAAGGTCTCTTAAGGCCCATTATCGTATCTGCCTCGACCACCAAACCCCTCAGCATGTTCCAGGCATTCACCACCCTCAGTGTAAAAAACCTGCCTTGCACATCTCCTTTAAGCTTTTCCCATCTCACCTTAAAGTAATGCCTTCTAGTATTAGATTTTTCCATCCTGAGAAGAAGGTTCCTACTGTCAACCCTATCTATGCTTCTCATAATTTTATATACTTCTTTCAAATCTTCCAAGAAAACAATCCATGTCAGTCCAACCTCCCTCTGTAGCTAATAACACCTAATCCAGGCATTGTTCTGGTAAACCTCCTTTGTGCCCTCTCCAAAGCCTCCATGTCCTTCCTCTAATTCAGTGACCAGAACTGCATGTAATACTCCAAATGCAGACGAAGCAATGTTCTACAAAGCTGCAACATGACTTCCTGACTCTTATATTCAATGTCCCGACCTATGAAAGCAAGCATGCCTTCTTTACCACTCTATCTACTTGTGTTGCCACTCTCAGGCATTTAAGGACTTGGAGGACTTGGATCCTAAGATCCTTCTATAAATCAATGTCAAATTTTTAGGACATTGGCACCAGTTCTGGGAGAGGTGGGACCAGTACAAACAGGACGGTCTGCACCTGAGCTGGAATGGAACCAATGTCCTAGGGGGAGTGTTTGCTAGTGCTGTCGGGGAGGATTTAAACTAATGTGGCAGTGGGATGGGAGCAGGAGCAGAGAGACAGAGGGGTGTAAAATGAGGGTAGAAGCAACAGGTAGCAAGGTGAAAAGTAAAAGTGGTAGGCAGACAAATTCAGGGCAAAAATCAAAAAGGGCCACTTTTCAACATAATTGTATAAGGGGTAAGAGAGTTGTAAAAACAAGCCTGAAGGCTTTGTGTCTCAATGCAAGGAGTATACGTAATAAGGTGGATGAATTAAATGTGGAGATAGTTATTAATGATTATGATATAGTTGGGATTACGGAGACATGGCTCCAGGGTGACCAAGGCTGGGAGGTCAACATCCAGGGATATTCTATATTCAGGCGGGATAGACAGAAAGGAAAAGGAGGTGGGGTAGCGTTACTGGTTAGAGAGGAGATTAAAGCAGTGGAAAGGAAGGACATTAGCTTGGAGGAAGTGGAATCAATATGGGTAGAGCTACGAAACACTAAGGGGCAGAAAACGCTAGTGGGAGTTGTGTACAGGCCACCTAACAGCAGTAGTGAGGTTGGGGATGGCATCAAGCAGGAAATTAGAAATGCATGCACTAAAGGTGCAGCAGTTATAATGGGTGACTTCAATCTACATATAGATTGGGTGAACCAAACTGGCAGGGGTGCTGAGGAAGAGGATTTCTTGGAATGTTTGAGAGATGCTTTTCTAAACCAACATGTCGAGGAACCAACGAGAGAACAGGCCATTCTAGACTGGGTATTGAGTAATGAGGAAGGGTTAGTTAGCAGTCTTGTTGTGCGAGGCCCCTTGGGCAAGAGTGATCATAATATGGTAGAGTTCTTCATTAGGATGGAGAGTGACAAAGTCGATACAGAAAAAAGTGTTCAGAACTTAAAGAAAGGTAACTTTGAGGGTATGAGGCGTGAATTGTCCAAGATAGACTGGCGATTGATGCTGAAAGGGTTGACGGTGGACATGCAATGGAAGGCATTTAAAGGTCACATGGATGAACTACAACAAGTGTTCATCCCAGTTTGGCAAAAGAACAAACCAGGAAAGGTAGTGCATCCGTGGCTAACAAGGGAAATCAAGGATAGTATTAAAACAAAAGATGAAGCATACAGATTAGCCAGAAAAAGTAGCATACCAGAGGAGGACAAAGGGCTTAATTAGGAAAGGGAAAATAGATTATGAGGGAAAACTGGCAAGGAACATAAAAAACAGACTGCAAAAGCTTTTATAGATATGTCAAGAGAAAAAGATTAGTTAAGGCAAATGTAGGTCCCTTGCAGTCGGAAACAGGTGAATTGATCATAGGGAACAAGGAGATGGCAGACCAATTGAACAAATACTTTGGTTCTGTCTTCACTAAGGAAGACATAAACCGTTTGCCGGAAATAGCGGGGGACCGGTGGTCTAATGAGATGGAGGAACTGAGGGAAATCCAGGTTAGTCGGGAAGTGGTGTTAGGTAAATTAAATGGATTAAAGGCAGATAAATCCCCAGGGCCAGATAGGCTGCATACCAGAGTGCTTAAGGAAGTAGCCTCAGAAATAGTGGATGCATTAGTGATAATTTTTCAAAACTCTTTAGATTCTGGAGTAGTTCCTGAGGACTGGAGGGTAGCTAATGTAACCCCACTTTTTAAAAAGGGAGGGAGAGAGAAAACGGGGAATTATAGACCAGTTAGCCTAACATCGGTAGTGGGGAAAATGCTACAGTCAGTTATTAAAGATGTGATAGCATCACATTTGGAAAGTGGTGAAATCATCGGACAAAGTCAGCATGGATTTACCAAAGGCAAATCATGTCTGACGAATCTTATAGAATTTTTCGAGGATGTAACTAGTAGAGTGGATAAGGGAGAACCAGTCGATGTGTTATATCTGGACTTTCAGAAGACCTTCGACAAGGTTGGTGTACAAACTTAAAGCACACGGTATTGAGGGTTCAGTTTTGAGGTGGATAGAAAATTGGTTGGCGGACAGGAAGCAAAGAGTAGGAATAAACGGGTCCTTTTCGGAATGGCAGGCAGTGACTAGTGACTAGTGGGGTACCGCAAGGCTCAGTGCTGGGACCCCAGTTATTTACAGTGTATATTAATGATTTGGATGAGGGAATTGAATGCAACATCTCTAAGTTTGCGGATGACACGAAGCTGGGTGGCAGTGTTAGCTGCGAGGAGGATGCTAGGAGGCTGCAGAGTGACTTGGATAGATTAGGCGAGTGGGCAAATGCATGGCAGATGCAATATAATGTGGATAAATGTGAGGTTATCCACTTTGGCGGCAAGAACAGGAAAGCAGAGTATTACCTGAATGGTGACCGATTGGGAGAAGGGGAGATGCAACGTGACCTGGGTGTCATGGTGCACCAGTCATTGAAAGCAAGCATGCAGGTGCAGCAGGCAGTGAAGAAAGCGAATGGTATGTTGGCATTCATAGCAAGAGGATTTGAGTTTAGGAGCAGGGAGGTTCTGCTGCAGTTGTACAGGGCCTTGATGAGACCACACCTGGAGTATTGTGTGCAGTTTTGGTCTCCTAACCTGAGGAAAGACGTTCTTGCCTTAGGGGGAGTACAGAGAAGGTTCACCAGATTAATCCCTGGGATGGCGGGACTTGCATATGAGGAAAGACTGGATAGACTGGGCTTGTACTCGCTGGAATTTAGAAGACTGAGGGGGGATCTTATAGAAACATATAAAATTCTTAAGGGGTTGGAGAGGCTAGATGCGGGAAGATTGTTCCCGATGTTGGGGGAGTCCAGAACCAGGGGTCACAGCTTAAGGATAAGGGGGAAGTCTTTTAGGACCGAGATGAGAAAACATTTCTTCACACAGAGAGTGGTGAGTCTGTGGAATTCTCTGCCACAGAAGGTAGTTGAGGCCAGTTCATTGGCTATATTTAAGAGGGAGTTAGATGTGGCCCTTTTTGCTAAAGGGATCAGGGGGTATGGAGAGAAGGCAGGTACAGGCTACTGAGCTGGATGATCAGCCATGATCATATTGAATGGCGGTGCAGGCTCGAAGGGCCGAATGGCCTACTACTGCACCTATTTTCTATGTTTCTAATCATGTTCAAGGTCAATTGTATATTTGACCTCCCAAAGTGCAACACCTCACACTTGCTTGGATTAAACTCCATCTGCCATTTCTCTTTCCATTTCTGTAGCTGGTCAATATCCCATTGTATAACTTGATAGCCTTCCTCACAGTCCGTGACCCCAGAAATCCTGGAGTCATCTGCAAACTTACTAACCAACCCATCTTCATTTACATCCATAGCACAAACAACAGATGTCCCAGCACATATCCAAGTGGAACCATTGGTCATAGACCTCCATCCTGAATAGTATCCTTCCACCACAGACTTCTGTTTTCTATCAGTAAGCCACTTCTGAATCTATTCCATCCACTGTTAATCCCATGCATCTTAATCTTCTTGATCAGCCTACATTGGGGGACTTTATCAAATGCCTTACATGTAATGCATGTAAACAACATCCACCAACCTACCCTCATTAACCTCCTTTGTCACCCCCCTCAAAAAACTCAATCAAGTTAGTAAGACACAACCTACCGTGTACAAAGCAATGCTGACTGTCCCTAATTAATCCATTCTATCCACCTTAATGCTCTTTTAAGTGCCACCTTCTTAAAGTCAAAATGCCCTTGCATATTAGTATTCTCTACACTGATCTCACTGTCCTTTGTGTCCTTCTCCGTGAAAACAGATGCGAAGTACTCATTTAATACCTCGCCTACATGCCGAGACACCAAGCACAAATTTCTACACACAAACTAGAATTCAAACACATTAAAAAAGTATGCAAGTATCAGTTTGGTATATTGTCATTTCTTGATCTTTTAAAGTTCCCTGGCTCAGAAACTCAATGCCTCAGAGTCCCTTTCCTTCATTTTAAGTGCAATTAGTTGCCTCCCTTCCTTGCCTCTCTCTAATTTTCCCCGTCTTGTTTTCTTTTCATTCTTTTCCCTGTCATTTCACTGTCTCTCTCCTCTCATTATTTCTTTCTTTTATGTGTCCGATCCCTTGTTATATTTGCCTCCCTCCCACTCTTCTCCCATTTGAGCACTCTTCCTCCTCTTTCTCTGTCTTGCCCTCCGTCTCTTTCTCAAACACACAATCTCAAGTGCGCGCACACACAATCACATACACAGTGACACACACACTGACACACACACACCACATCTAGCCTGCTATGATGCCATGTTGTTTATTGCTGGGTCTCTTTCCTTCCACTTCCCCCTATTAGCCACAGCCAGCCCTGTTGCTGCTAACATTATCTCAACTCTTGCTGTCGCCTCCTCTCACTTTGATAGCCTGCATTAATCACAAGCTGTAAGACTCAGCAATGAAAGGTCAGCTAGGTGTTCATGTCCAGCCACAACTGCAGGTAATACCGGCTCATCTTCATGCTACCAATATGATCAGCTGGTGAGCAAGGAGCTCCTGAGAGATGCATATTAGGTGCATCTGATTGGAACCAATGGGCTGTCATGAAAAATCTGCACAATCGGCTTTATTCTGCCTGGGTAAAACAAAGTCGGAAAGCCTACGAATTGGAACAATGCGAGTTGCTCTCTTAGTGTTCTTAAATACATGTTTGAAGCTGGTAGGGAGTAAATTTTTCTTGTTTGTGTTGCAGATTCCTGCATCTTGCTATGTGTTTTCACAAAGTTTTCAGTAAAGAATTGTATTGGAGTATTTTCTGTCTTCAGCCTATGCACAAATGTTTGTTAACTGAAGCATTGCCTTTGTAAAGTCTTGTCTGCATAACATGTAAATAAAACACAATGTGCTCGCGTAACAGCGGATCAGGACATGGACAGGTGACGTTTCGAGTCGAGACCCTTCTTCAGATTGATTATTGTAGGGGGGAGAATGCTGTAACAGAGGTGTGGGTGAGACAAAGCCTGGTAAATGATAGGTGGCTAAAGGTGACAGAGGTTGATTGGCAGATGGGTGGACAAAAGCTAGGAATGAAAAGGAGACAAAAGACTGAAGACTTATTTTCCAGGTTTCCCCTGTCCACCCTTCTGTCTTTTGATTTCTGGCCTTTGCCACCCAACTGTCATTAAAAAAACCCTCACCTGCATCCACCTTTCATTCACCAGGCTTTGTTCCGCTTCTACTTTTTTTCCAGCTTTCCAATGACCCAAACGTCACCTATCCATGTTCACCGGAAATGCTGTCTGATCAACTGAGTTACTCCAGCGCTTTGCTTTTTTGGAAACCTGCATCTGCAGTTCCTTGTGTTTGCATATCATGCATCATGTTTATAATTTACGAGTTAAGCCAATCAACATAGGAGCAATATTACTTTGTGTGTCTTTTTGATGCTCTGCATGACTCTTAACACGAGGAAGGGAAAGGTAAACTTTATCCCGTTTTCTGTCATTGATGCTGAAAGACCTTTTGATCCACAGTTTAAGACTTCTCCTTTACATTGCTCCATTCCTGCCGACTGTTTGACAGATGCCGACATTCTCTTATATCCAACCAATGTAGCTGCTCGTTGTCTCCTGGTTTTCATCAAGCATTGTCCTGTTTTTAAGCAAAGTTATATTAGTGGGGTAATGTGCCGTAATGTATGCAACCAGACAAAGTATAGTTATAAATTGTAATTTCCATTTTTATCATAATTAAAACTGCTACAGGAACAAGAACAGGCCATTCATTCTCACATTTGTTCTCCCTCTCAGTCACTTCACACCCAGAAAGTTCCTGTATTTCTACTCCATTTACGTGCTTTATATCTAATTTCCATTGCAGTTTCATATTAGAAAGCCATTAACTGACTTACTGGCTATAGTTGTGTCAGTGGAGGCAAAAAGCTTCTACTTTATGCTGGAAACACTCAGCAGGTCAAGCAGCATCTGTGAAAAAGAAACAGTTAACATTCCATCAGAACTGTGAAAGAGTGGATGCAAAACAGTTTTAAGTTACTGAGAAGGGGGGGGGGGATGGATTGGAGAAAGGGAATATCTCTGAAAAGATTAAGTAAAAGTTGTTAGTTGGTGGGGGCGGGTTTAGAGGTTATCCGGTCTGCATGTTAACTTTTAACTCGTTTGCACTCCTTTCTTGTTTTTTATGTTCTCTCTGTGGGCCCCCAGTGCATACTTTGAGGTCACTGGTGTAGCTGTACTGTTATCATCAAAAAATTATTGCACCACCCTTCATTCCTATAAAATCACCTTTCTGTAAGAATCAGTGTGATTCCCTGTTCCTTCGATCCTCATCAAGGGGGTTATGTTAAAGTTAAGTTAAAGTTAAGTACAGTAGGACCAATAATCCACTGTCCGACCATTCAGAAATCCTGCCTGCTATCTGGCTTACAAGGTGATGTTCGTCGCACCACCCCCTCCATATTCACTGGACCCCAGTTCCCACGCTCTCTTGAAACTCACCTGGTTCTGTTTCCCCTGTTCCCGACTCATTAGAAAATTATTCTGTTTGTTATCAGTGAAAAGGGTTAAGGAGTTTGGGGCATGAGCTTAGGAATGGTATCGCAGGTAATGGTATCGTTGTATCATGACCACGAATGGTATCATGGAGTCTGTATTCTGCCTTATCTACACTGGGGCAAAGTATGAGAGCGTGAATAATGCCGATGTTATTTCTAGGTGAACTATTTCTAGGTGATGCTTTTGTCGCTGGGATTTTGCCTCCTGCGTCGTTACATTTGCCTGTCCTAACACTGATGTGCTTGAACTGCTTTAGAAAAGATAGTCAATTAAATGATCAGATATTAGTTTGAGGAAGCACCCAGGAATTATATTGCCCAGATACTAAAACTCAACTTTTCTCATTCATATCACCTTACTCACTCATGCCAGAAATTGAATAACCTCGGGAGGCTTGTTCTTCACTATATTTTTTGAGCCCTCTCTGAATTCATTACTCTTTCTCCTAATCCTGCAAGCCCCTTCTGACAGGTGCACCTCTGATGTAGCTTTTCTCTTCTCTGCCCTAGGTTCCGCTAACAGCAGAACCGGGTAGGTGGGTTGGGCCCATTAAACAGACCCCGAAACTCCATTCCGCACGCGATCGTAAAACTGCAACTCATATTAAGGTATTTTTTACTCTGTGTACAATTAATGCTGTTCCTTCCCAGTGGAGATTATGCTTCCATTTCTTTAGAATCTCCTGGTAGGTAATCCTTGATGCTATAGGCTCTCCAAGGACTGCTTACCCAGTAATCATGCCTAAATATAATGCACCTCCTCTTCGTACCCATCATGCACATAAATCTCAAGGTTCTTCCTAAAATACTTCATGGATGTCTTTTTTCTTCTTTTTAACATCTTCTTTCTCTTGGCCCATTGGGACTGCCTAACGCTTGAGCAGCAAAGCTGTCAATTAATTTGTTTATCTGTCTGAGGATCTGGGAAGTTACCAGTAGTTAAAGTTCTAATTAGAATTAAGCCACAACCACGATAGGAATGCAATCTTGACCAAATGCTGGCTGGTGTTTAAAGATTCCAAAATTAATGGCAGTAAGCTACTAAACTACTCAATATGTACAGTTTTTACCTTGAGAGAGTGAATTATCATCCAATCCATGTCAGAGTTGGGAAGCACCATCACACGTTGGATTGTGATGGTTCAAGAAGAAGGTCCACTGCACTTCTCAGGACATCTAACATAAACATTAAAAGAGGTCATGCCTTAGCCTTTCAATTCTGGCATTTTACAGCTCCAACCACTCTATGAAAAATAATTGTGTATGGATGTCTTAGTCATTGCTTCATTTTTTGAGTCCATTTGCTCCTTCAGTTGACTATTATCACTCTTGGAGTGAAGTTTTTCCTCAGTGTCCTTCTGTTGGAAATACAGAGCACAATGGGCGGCACGGTAGCGCAGCGGTAGAGTTGCTGCTTTACAGCGAATGCAGCGCCGGAGACTCAGGTTCGATCCTGACTACGGGTGCTGCACTGTAAGGAGTTTGTACGTTCTCCCCGTGACCTGCGTGGGTTTTCTCCGAGATCTTCGGTTTCCTCCCACACTCCAAAGACGTACAGGTATGTAGGTTAATTGGCTGGGTAAATGTAAAAATTGTCCCTAGTGGGTGTAGGATAGTGTTAATGTACGGGGATCGCTGGGCGGCACGGACTTGGTGGGCCGAAAAGGCCTGTTTCCGGCTGTATATATATGATATGATATGATATGATATGTAAAGCTAATACAGCGAATGACTGGTGTGGAGGCTTTGCATTAAGTTGTGGCATTGCTGAAACGTGCCCAGCCCTATTCAAGAGATTTTCTGCCACCCTGACAGGACTGCAATGGCAACGCTGCACTATAGATTTGGCCAACTCTCCCTTACACAAACATTGGCTATTTTTTGTTGTTACAATTACAACCTCCATGAAGTATGATAGAATTGTAGTGTCATAGTGCTGAAGGAAACTGTTCATTCCGTCTTTTCTGTGCCACATAAAGTACAGTGCTCATTATGTGTTATATGTTCTAACAACAGCTTTAATTGCTGAACCACGCGATTGTCATTGTGCATCAGTAGTATTGTAAATGTAAAAATTTGATTTTTATTTAGTTTACCAAGCTTTGAACGCTCATGGAAAAACACTCAGACTTTAATACCATTTATGGTCAGGTGGAGTGATGTGAATGCAAAGTTACTTGCAAGCCTGTCACATTTTGATGCCTGATGTTTGCCAGATCTCACTGTTGGCTCGGAGATACTCGAGTTTATTTCAGTTAAAGAAGATGAATATTGGCAGCACAAGCATGCCCGAGGTTTATTAACACTTACTGGTAGTGGGAGAGGAACCGTAATGTTTTCTCGGGAACATTGGAGGCTGAGAGGAGACTGATAATTATAATTATAAAATTATGAGGCAAAGACAGGGTAGGTAGTCAGAATCTTTTTCCAAGAGTTGAAATAACAAATACTCGAGGGCTTAACTTTAAGGTGATAGAGGGAACACTTTAAGGAGATTTACAAGACAAGTTATTTTTTTCGCACGAAAGTGGTAGGTGCCTGAGACACACTGCCAACAGAAGTAGTGAAAGCAGATACAATAGCAACATTAAGAGCCATTTAGATACACAAAGAGGCAGGGAATGGGGAGACATAGACCACATGCAGGCAGCGGTCAGCATGGGCCAGAGACTGCTCCTGTGCTGCAGTGCTATATGCACAATCCTGTGTTGTAACTGCCACTTCATGAGGTATTTATCCAAGAAGTGAACAAAGGTGTGAACAACAATGCCAACATGTGGCACGTATTAACTCTCAACCTTCTGCAGAACACATCACTGACAATACAAAATGAACCAAAAAAGCTCCATTTTAGAGGTTAGGTTCTGGCATCAAAAATGAGGTTGTTGAGATCAACGAGGAAGAATTCTCGAGCAAGACACAAAGTGCTGGGGAAACTCAGCAGATCAGGCAGCAGCTGTGGAGGGAATGGACAGACAATGTTTCTGGTCAGGACCCTTCTTCAAACTGATTGAGTAGGGGGGGTGATAGCTGGAAAGGAGTGTTGTGGGCAGGACAAAGCAAGTGATAGATGGATACAGGTGAGGTGGGGGGGGTGGTTATTGGCAGATGGGTGGAGATAGTGACTGAATCTAGAGGTGAAATGGAGACAAAAGGTTTGCACCTCGCATAAAGATGGTTATTGAGGTCCATCATCTCAGCCCCAGGAGATAACTACAGATGTTTATAAGGGGCGGAATTCTAGTCTCATCATCAGTCACCTTTTCTCAGAGCAAGGTTAGAAGTGGAGTTGTTTGCAACTAGTTCCTATGGTACCTGTTGGCACAGGTTGTCCAAAGACGTACAGGTATGTAGGTTAATTGACTGGGTAAATGTAAAAATTGTCCCTAGTGTGTGTAGGATAGTGTTAATGTGCGGGGATCGCTGGGCGGCGCGGACTTGGTGGGCCGAAAAGGCCTGTTTCCGTGCTGTATCTGAAATATGAAAAAATAAAAATAAAAATAATTATAAGTGGCAGCCCATGATAAATGTGAACAAGATAGTTTTTGGAATTGCACTGGCCATTCAACGTGAGACATCACTGCAAAGATTTACAGGTTTTCTCTGTTTTTTGCCCATATTGGTCAGTGGCCTGCAAAGGTGCAAGGCAGAGGGCACCGTCTCAACTGCATCAATTCAAATAATCATCCACTGAGCAATCCAAGGACTGAACAGGAGGGGGGTTTGATTAGATCACCAGACAGTTAATTACTTAGATTGGCGATGTAACTATTCAAATACATGCTTGAAACGCATAAGGGTGTTGTAATGTTGTGTAGATCATTTTAAGTTGCAAACAGTGATGACGAGGCTCCTCCTTTAATTCCAAACACATCTGTTCTTTGTAGGTTACAGCTTCCCAGATGTCAACGTCCAACAACAAATGTTCGATCCTGATACTGGCTGACAGTGAGAATGAGAAAAACAAGTGGGTGGGGCTGCTGAACGAGCTGCACCGGATCCTGAAGAAGAACAAGCTGAAGGACCGATCTGTTTTTGTTCCAAAAGAAGCCTATGACAGTGCCTTGCCACTGATTAAGACAACGCAGTCAGCCGCTATCATAGGTAGGTGGGGCTGGCAGTACGGAGTCTCACTCAAGCTGCTGTCTTGTGGCATAATACTCAAATACTAATTAATGCCATATTCACACACAGAATAAAACTGGTCACTACACCGGTTCATTGGTTGCAAAGTACAATGGGACATTCTGATACCATCAAAGCTTCTTCATAAATAAATTATTTTACTGCAATACGTCAAAGTCTTTCAGTCAGCAGATTTTGAAGTTTTATTATCACATCTTTCTGTGTCCATGATTGCTCTTGGTCAAAAGATCAAGGCCCCACAACTAGACTGACAGCTTGCACAATACTGAGGAAGTGAGCTCTTCTTGTTGAGCTGTGAGCCAGACCCACATGAAAAAGTAGTAAAGCAGCACAATCATTCCAGGGTTTACAACAACAGCTGTCACTAATCCTTTGATTGTCAGTTGACCCTCTCTTTTTGTAATTTGCCTACCTTGTTAGATAGCAGAACAAGAGTGACAAAATCTCAGAGTTAGTTCATAGAATATGCAGCATAGAAACAATAGACAATAGGTGCAGGAGGAGGCCATTCGGCCCTTCGAGCCAGCACTGCCATTCAATGTGATCATGGCTGATCATTCTCAATCAGTACCCCGTTCCTCCCTTCTCCCCATACCCCCTGATTCCGCTATCCTTAAGAGCTCTATCCAGCTCTCTCTTGAATGCATTCAGAGAATTGGCCTCCACTGCCTTCTGAGGCAGAGAATTCCACAGATTCGCAACTCTGACTGGAAAAGTTTTTCCTCATCTCAGTTCTAAATGGCCTATCCCTTATTCTTAAACTGTGGCCCCTTGTTCTGGACTCCCCTAACATTGGGAACATGTTTCCTGCCTCTTACGTGTCCAACCCCTTAATAATCTTCTACGTTTCAATAAGATCCCTTCTCATCCTTCTAAATTTCAGTGTGTACAAGCCTAGTCGCTCCAGTCTTTTAACATATGACAGTCTCGCCATTCCGGGAATTAACCTAGTAAACCAACGCTGCACGCCCTCAATAGCAAGAATATCCTTCCTCAAATTTGGAGACCAAAACTGCACACAGGTGCGGTCTCACTAGGGCCCTGTACAACTGCAGAAGGACCTCTTTGCTCCTATACTCAACTCCTTTTGTTATGAAGGCCAACATTCCATTGGCTTTCTTCACTGTCTGCTGTACCTGCATGCTTCCTTTCAGTGACTGATGCACTAGGACACCCAGATCTCGTTGTACGTCTCCTTTTCCTAATTTGACACCATTCAAATAATACTCTGCTTTCCTATTCTTACCACCAAAGTGGATAACCTCACACTTATCCACATTAAACTGCATCTGCCATGCATCCGCCCACTCACACAACCTGTCCAAGTCACCCTGCAACCTCATAGCATCTTCCTCACAGTTCACACTACCACCCAGCTTTGTATCATCTGCAAATTTGCTAATGGTACTTTTAACCCCTTCATCCGAGTCATTAATGTATATTGTAAATAGCTGCGGTCCCAGCACCGAGCCTTGCGGTAACCCACTAGTTACTGCCTGCCATTCTGAAAGGGACCCATTTATCCCCACTCTTTGCTTTCTGTCTGTCAACCAATTTTCTATCCATGTCAGTACCCTACCTCCAATACCATGTGCTCAACAGTCTGAACAATTTTGTCTTTGCTGGCCTGGTATTCCACCTAAACTTTTTTCATTTATTTTTTCCTATTTCTCCTCATGATTGTTCTTTGGCTGCTTTTCGACAGCCTGAAGTTATGAAATGTAAATACAAGTTTGATCTTTCTTCCTCTTTCTCCTCTCACCACCCCAATAAATGACCGATGAAAGTGTGGAATACAGTATTTAAAATTTCCTATTGAATGTCTAAAAGACAAGTATATATTGTGGATGACGATCCTTTCCAGGTTAAAGGCAATATTAAAAATCACTTAGCAGCTGGGGATGATATGTTAGTGGATAACTCATGGGTATCGCAGCTAGAAATGGTGGGTAATCGTTAATGTGGAGAGGAGACAGTAAGTCTCAGCACAAACATGCAATGTATTTACTGAAGTGTGACACACTGTCAACCTGACTCCTTTTTATGAGGTAGGGCAGGTGTTGAAGGGGTTGTACGTGCATTATTAGATATATTCATAGTTCCAGATTTATTAACGTTTGCACTAATTAGAAAATATGAATGACCCAACAAGCCAATTCCTGCTCAGTTTCACATTAACCCCATGCTGCAATGCATATGTAACATGTGAAACAGTAGACTTCAGTAACTCACAGACCACCTCAGGAAGACAAAATACAGAAAAAGATAAGACCATTGGGATCATCAATTCCCCCCCCCCCCCCCCCCCCGAAATACATCAAAACAGCAACAGAAAGAGGGGTTAATGGGCATGTGAGATACGATATGTTACAGGGATGCTGAGAAATAAGGAGGTGAAATGGGCCTGATGGGATTGCTCTGTGGGGAGTAGATTGGAATCTGATAGACTGAAAGGTTTCCTAAGATAGTAAGTACTCTGATCCCGCTTAAAATCAACATGTGGAGGCTCCCACCTGAGCCAATAGTTCTGGTTCTGAAGTCAGTATTCAGCCACACCCAGTAGTATTCAGAGCTTTACATTTAAGTGGAACAGCTACATGGTGTGTGGGATCTCAACGGTGATCGTAGCTTTGATTCTAAACCGGGTCAAACGGTCAATGCATGGTGAGTTTTCCAGTCTTTTGTGATTTCAACCTGCTACAGAAGGTGACACTGCAGTGACCATGGGCTTTGAATGCTTTAGTCTCAACTCTTGGAAGCAACATTTGCTCCGATTTTAATCCTGAGGTGATGGGCCAATATGAGCGGCTTCCAGCTGTGGTAATAACTCTGACTTTAACTTCCCGCATTGGCTCCGTGTGTAGGCTGTCAGTTGTGATAATAGCTCTTATTTATATCTGGATCAACAATTTGGCAAATGTCAGTCTTGTATTTTCACTTGGGGCAGAGTGGCATTGGGTTTTGGTGTCAGCAGTGAAAATAGCTGTGGTTTTAACCCAAGCAGGGACTCAGTGTGTGTGGAGGCTCCCAGCAGTAAAAATGGGATTTTAACAAACAGTAATTGCAGACTCGATGCAGCTCAGTGATTTGAGCCCATCACAATTTTAATTACCAGCCCATTTTTGACATGAAGCCCATTGGAATAATGTGGAGGTCACTGAGGTGGAAGTGGAGCTGCTGGTGGTGGAGCAAGCACCCCTTTAATTACTTTCCCACCAGTCATGTTTGTCTTACGGAGACACAAAAGATGCTGGAATCTGGAGCAAAAAACAAAGTGGCTGGAGGAACTCAGCAGGTCAGGCTGCAAGCATGGAGGGAAATAAGCAGGCACCATTTCTTCTTTTGGATCAGAAGTCTAATCAATTTATTTTATGTTTGATTTAGAGAAATGTCCCAATGGTGCCTCATGTAGACATAATCAGGCCGAAGAAGCCATTATTAATAACATTGACATAAATTGGAAAGGTTTAGAGGGAACAAGGAACTGCAGATGCTAGTTAATACACAAAAGGACACAAGAAGGATCCGACCCAAAACATCACGTATCCATGTTCTCCAGAGGTGCTGCCTGACCTGCTGAATTACTCCAGCACTTTATGTTCTTTAAGGTTTAGATGGATATGGGCCAAATACAGGCAAATGGAACTAGCTTAGATGGACATCTTGGTTGGCATGGACGTTCAACCGAAGGGGCTGTTTCAGCACCGTATGACTCTATTGACATTGACCAAAAACATGGTCAAAATAATTAAGGTTAAAATTTTCTTATAAGGTGAAAAGCAGTAGCTTCAAGCCATGCCTGAAAGGCAAGTAGCTCAATAGTGAAGTGCACATTGCCTGTGGAGATCTGATAGATACTGACTGCTTGGGCAAAATGTTAATATGTCCTGAGGACTGATACCTGGCTTGCCTTCTGCGGGAAATGTTCATTGGTGATTGTATGCAATTCTTGATGTTCCAGTTTCTCGAAAACTGCACAAAACAGCATTAATCTTCCATTCATTTGTCAGGGAAGCTACATAACTGCTGATGTGGAGATAAAGAAAATTCATGCTGCTACAATACTGATTCAGGTTGCAGCTGAAATGTGCTGTTGGATCCAATTTGAGAAATTACGGGACGATTAAGGGTGGCATGGTGGCGCAGCAGTATAATTGCTGCCTTACTGTGCCGGAGACCTGGGTTCGATACTGACTACGTGTGCTATCTGTACGGAGTTTGCACATTCTCCCTGTGACAGCGTGAGTTTTCTCCGGGTGCTCTGGTTTCCTCCCACACTCCAAAGACGTACAGGTTTGTAGGTTAATTGGCTTCGGGGGAAAAAATTGTAAACTGTCCCTAATGTGTAGGGTAGTGCTCGTGTAGAATAGGGGATCGTTGGTTGGCAAAGACCCGGTAGGCCGAAGGGCCTGTTTCCGCGCTGTATCTGAACTAAACAAAACCATGACATTACTTCAAAATATTATATTGACTGGTCAGAAAAATAGTGTGCTCGGGGGCACAGCTGGTGGTCCTGCGGCCTCACACCGCCCGTCACCTGGGTTCGATCCTGACCTCCGGTGCTGTCTGTGTGGAATCTGCATGTTCTCGTTATAACCGCATGACTTTCCTCAGGGTACTCCAGTTTGCACACATCCTCCGGACTAATAGGTTAGTAGGTTATTCAGCCACTTGATATTGCCCTCAGCATGTAGGATCCGAGGGAAGCTGGTTATAATGGGGGTAGGATAAAGTGGGATGTGTAAGATGGATGCTTTATAGTTGGCAAGGACTTAATAGGCCTAAGGGCCTTTTTCTGTGCTGTCTGACTCCTTGTCAGCAAGGTAACAATTGTTCCCTTTATTGTTATTATATTCCAGATCACGAAAGAATAGCACTGGGAAATGAAGAAGGTTTGTTTGTAGTGCACGTCACCAAAGATGGTGAGTCTTCCTAACTATGTATCTTCACTGAACAACTCCTGTGCCATTCTGTATGTCATAGATTATCATACTTACATTACAACTCATCCTCTTCATTATCAACATCAGCAGAAAATGGTTTTTAGTTTTCGTACCTCTGAGGTTTGTTCCCAATCATGTAATTTAATTCTAAGGTTTCGCGTTCTTTCCCATGAAATCTTCTTGTGGGAAAAATCTAAATCTAATGCCAGATCTGGGCAGTCCCCGGGAAATTGAGACCATACACTTGAAATAGCCAGTGTGGCTTCCAGTAGGAATACAAATTATTGCATAAAGATTATGAACTCTTCCATTAAAAATGATCCAAGCAACCATGCCAAAAAGTTCTAAGCATCTCAGACGAATGTAACTGCAACTAAGTTTGAATAGTCAAGTGGCAAGGGAACAAAGGTGCGGCTGATGGTTACGTCACAGCTGAGTTGAGCCAAGGTTCGAGTGGTTTGATGTCTTAGAGGTGACATGGACTGTCTTGGTGTAGTTATACTGTGTGAAGTTAGACATGACTCCAAAGTTGCAAGCAGTCCAGTTTGACTATAGATTGGTTTTTGAATCTGAATCATTTTCTGATAGTGGGTGGTGTAAGTGAGTGGTAGTGAAGTTGGACTGGATGTTGTCATGTAAATAGAATCTGACACAGGGTTTCTGGATGTTGTTGTTATCGGGAAGTAAGTAGGTGAGAGGTTGAGGGGCGGCACAGTGGCACAACGGTAGAGTTGCTGCTTTACAGCTCCTGAGACTCGGTTTTGATCCTGACTACGGGTGCTGTCTGTACGGAGTTTGTTCGTTCTCCCTGAGACCACGTGGGTTTTCTCCGGGTGCTCCAGTTTCTTCCCACACTGCAAAGACGTACATGTTTGTAGATTAATTGACTTCTGTAAATTGTAAATTATCCCTAGTGTGTAAGATAGTTATAGGGCACAGGGTGATTGATGGTCAGCATGAACTCGATGGGCCGAAGGACCTGTTTCTACACCATGTCTCTAAAGTCTAATGGTAATAATCCCACAAAATGCTACTGCCGGTATTCTCTCACTACGACTGGAAAGGTGATAATGGAAGCAGGAGGATGGTGTAGTTAAGAGTACCAAGGCATCAAGGAAAGGTTTTTTATTGTTTTCACAATTCCTCAGAATGTCATTAGTGACTGTTCGGACCTGTGCAGTACAGTGACTAATTGGGGGGATTTGTACATGGTGCTCTGATGAAGGTGGGTTGGAATTTGGGAAGGAAAGTGGGGATGAAAATAATGTTGCAGTTTGCAAAGAAGGGTGTAATTTTGAGATGGGTTGTGGCAGCATATTTGAAGAGGTGGAGACAGCAACAGGCCAAAGCTGTTTGCACCAAAAGCTGTTGCTTGCACTCAGACCCAGGAAGGGAAGTTGGCTAATCACCAATTCAAGGGGCCAGGAACTGGGTCGCATGGAAATTATGGAAAAACATAAAGGGCAGGAAAGGCCTTGAAGGAAAGGGGAAGGAGAGAAGTGGTAAAGGCAGCCAAGTCAAACGAGTTCATTGTACCAAGGATTGGAAGTGTGGTGGAAGAGGGGTTTGAGAGACGCTTTGAATGTAAACTGGCAGTTACTTGTTATTCTGAACTATGCACTTGTGGCAGCTGAGTTACCTAGGTGCCTTGCAACCTGTAGACTACTTTGAAAGAGTCTAAGGCCATGGCAAGCACCATCAGCTGAATGAACATTTCATTTTCTCTTTGGCAGAAATCATCCGCGTTGGTGATAACAAGAAGGTCCACCACATCGAGCTCATCTCAGGAGAGCAGCTAATAGCTGTTATATCTGGACGAAACCGCCACGTCCGCCTTTTCCCTACCACAGCGCTCGACGGCCGCGAAGGAGACTTCTTCAAACTGGTGGAGACGAAGGGCTGCCAAACGCTGGTGTCAGGATTGATGCGCCATGGCACCACCACGTGCCTAAGTGTGGCCATGAAACGCCAGGTGCAGTGCTACGAACTCAACCAGAGCAAAACCCGCCACAAAAAGTTCAAGGAGATCCAGGTGCTGGGCAACGTGCAGTGGATGGCCATCTTCAGTGAACGCCTGCTCGTTGGCTACCAGTCGGGCTTTGTCAAGTACCCCCTGCAAGGGGACGGGGGTCCTGTCAGCCTGCTGCATCCCGACGACCACACGCTCTCCTTCATCAGCCAACAGCCCAATGATGCGATCTGTGCGGTGGAAATCTCAAGCAAGGAGTATTTATTGTGTTTCAGTACTGTGGGCGTGTATGTGGACTGCCAGGGTCGAAGGTCAAGGCAGCAGGAGCTGATGTGGCCAGCTATTCCCACTACATGCTGTGAGTTGGTTTGGTTCTTCTATCTGTAGCCTGGGGCATAGTTCGGGTAACTCCAATTCCTAGCACAGTACTTGGGCTAAACCTTAAAAAAGCTCCGCCTGCTCTGTGTTCAATTACTTGATTACCACAAAAGTTCCATTGTGATAATGGAGTGGCTTCATTACAGGGCAAAAGAACAGCCATTTAATTTTTCGCCTGAAAACAGGGTGTGCATTTATCATGTTGAACATAACTCTGAAGCAGGCCATTCTTCTGCATAAAGGAAGGTTGTATCCCACCTATACTCTGCTTCAATGCCAAATTAAATATTCTTTGTATTCTTGGATCCTCTATGGTGACTCTCAGGTGGAGTCAGAGATGGAAGTGCTTGATGCCAAGAAAGGTATTCTGTAGTAAAAACACATTGCTTTAGTTTCAACTAAACTTATGTTGCCTTTTGAACAATGGTATTAGCTTTGGAAGAACTTTTATTCCAGAAAATTTTGTAGTGGGCAGGTTTTCAAGCCAGCTGGCTATTTCTTTACAAATCAAGTTTAAACCATAGATGGTGAGGTGTGTGGAATAATGAGGAAACTGAGGATTGCAATCCGTCCAGCCTATCCAATCCTACCCTGTATACTAAATCCGGGAAAGGGAAAGGACAGGGGGAGGAGTCAAAGATTTATGAATCCACAGGGCCAGTGAATGAAACAGGAAAGTTCATTAGACCCCAGAGAAGAGTGTGAAAGGGGAGAGCTTGAATGATCCCTGAGTATACTAAGTAAGGAGGAGAAAGCTCATTGGATCCCCAGGAATAGTGTGGGAAGTGCGCAGGGTTAGTGAGTGAGAGGGCAAAGGACACATGATGCTGAAGACATTGACTGAGAGGTCCCACGTTGGATTCCTGGGCATAGTGAGTGAAAGTGGGGAGATCTCATTACATTCCTGAGGGCAGTTCCCCCAGAAAGGGGGAATTGATTTCCCTGGAACGGAGGAGGTTAAGGGGGGTATGATTACGGTATATAAAATGATGCGGGGTATGGATAGGGAACTGCAGGAAGCTTTTCCCCATATCAGAGGTAGATAAAACCACAGGACTCTGATTTAGGATAAGGGGAAGCAATTTAAAGGGGCCATCGGGGGGACCTTCTTCACCCAGAGGGTGGTGAGTATCGAGTGCTGTACCAGAGAGAGTGGTTGAAGCTGGGTCACAGGCAGCATTTAAGCAGTCTCTAGATGTGCGTGTGATTCATTTGGCAAAGGTTAGTTGTGCAGATACAGCAAGTAATGAGAAAATCTAACGAAGTGTTTATTGTGAGAGAAATTGAATATAGAATGAAAGAGGTTATATGACAGGACATCTGGAGTGCTGTGTATGGTGCTAGTCTCTTTATTTACGGAAAGATTTACGAGTGTTGGAAGCAGCTCAAAGAAGGTTTAGTAAGGTGATACCTGGAATGGGTGGGGTATTATGTGAGGAAAGGTTGGTCAGGCTTGGCTTGTATTTGCTGGGATTTACAAGAGTGAGAGGAGAATTGACTGAGCCGACTTCGTTGCATCAGCCTTGTTAAGATCACGACTACTGTTGTACAGTATCTATAATACTCCCACAATTCCTCTTGCGGGAGAATCCAGAAACAGATTAAAAGTAAGTTTAATCTTTTAGTAGTATAGTTCAAAGTTGCCCATTTATCACCGAGATCAGGCTACATTTTCTTCTCCAAGGATGATGAGGTTTGGAAATTTCTTCATCAAAAAGCAGTTGAAGCAGAATCTTAAAAAAATTAAAGCTGAGGTAGATGGACATCTGATAAGCTAGGGGTGTGGGTGGGGATATTGAGCTGGTAATCAGATCAGCTATGATCTTATTGAATAGCAGAGGAGTTGAGGGGCGGAAGAGCCTGTTGCTAATTTGTGTGGACACTATTGATTTTCCTTCAGCCATCCATCCAAAAATATTTCCCACAAGCAGTCTCCTAAGCTGCAAATTGATAATAATACTGCAAGAATAATATGGATAACGCAACAATAAATTAATGACAATGGATCTTGGAAGAACTCCAAGGGCAGATGAGATTTCGGCTCTGGACCTTTCTTGAGGCTGCTGGAGTAGAAGGGAAAGCTGGAAAAGAGTGGGGGAGGGGCAAAGCCAGGGAAGTGATAGGTGGATACAAGTGATGGTAGATGGGTGGAGTATGTGACAAAGGCTAGAGGTGAAAAGGATGCCAGAAAAGGAGAGAAGAGGAGTGAAATAGAAAGCCAGAGGAAGGGATATGGATGGAAAGGGGCAAGGGAGAGAGGAAGGAGGGGAGATAATATAGGACTTGGGGATGGGAAAGGAGCAGGGTGATGGGAGAAATGTGTGTGCAATAGGCAGGGGAAAAGGGGGGGGGGGAGGCTAGGGACTACTACTTTAAGACTGTTGGGTTGTAAGACACCCAAGTAGAATATGAGGTGCTATTCCTTCAGTTTGCATTTGACCTCACTCTGTCAGTGGAGGAGGCCAGGACAGAAAGATGGGATTGCGAAGGAGAGTTCAAATGGTTAGCAACCGGGAGATCCAGTAGGCCTTGGCAGACTACACGCTCGTGTATGGTGAAGAGGTCACCTAGTGCACATTCAGTCTCACTGAGGGAAAGGAGGTTGCAGAAGAAAGTGCCCAGGGAGGGGTAGGTTGGGTGGGAAGGAACGAGTGAACAAAGGATTGTGAAGAGCATAGTTCTATGGAAAACGGAACTTGGCACCTTGGTCTTATCTGAAGACCATTTATTCAGTCTGAAGGATCCCGACCTGAAACGTCATCTGTCCATTCCCTCCATAAATGCTGCCTGACCCCCTGAGTTCCTCCAGCACTTTGTATTTTGCATAAGATTCCAGCATCTGCAGAATCCCATGTCTCAAACATTTATCTCCTCAGCTTGGCTGTGATAGCAATGGTCAGGTCATTATTGGAACTATCAGGACATGCTGGATCACCAGGCTCCCCTTTTCTGTGGTATTTAATGCGCAAATCCAAAAATTGTTTATATTAGGGCTACGGGTGAGAGGCCATTGGTGCAGTAGTGGGGTGAAATCAATCAGCAGTTTTTCGAGATTCTTGACTCACAATGTACTACTAATCCCAGAATTTATTTTCTAGTTAAACATTAACAATGGTATACATTGCAAAAGAAGCTCAATCTGAAGAAGAGTTCCGACCCGAAACATCATCTGTCCATTTTCTCCACCGATGCTGCCCGACCCGCTGAGATCCTCCAGCACTTTGTGTTTTGCTCAAGATTGTGTCTTCCTGTAAGATTAATAGGGCTTCCTACCCACCAAAAAATTAAAAGCCATCGGAGGTGATTGATGCACTGTAGGTGGCGCCCCTGTACTCTGCACTGCAATTGGACCAGGATGCAATTTCATTCAGTATTATATGTGCTAAATATGAAAATTATTATGTTTACTGAATTATTCAATAATTGTTATCTGGTCGAAGCAGATACGTTAGTGGAATTTAAAATACTTTTGTTAAGGCACATGGATATGTAGGAAATGAAGGGATATGGGTCATATGCAGGCAGATAAGTAAGTCCCCCACCTAAGTCGTACCAGCTTCAAAGTCGTCTTGTTGAGTCTCATTATCTGTACTCGTTCTCACCAAGCACATAGCCTGTTTCCTTTACCATCTTTAGTTTTTTGCACATCTTTCATTCCTTTGTTCTATATCTCTCTACATTACCATTTGTGGGAAGGATGTGATTTTAATGTTAGATATTTTTAATGTTAGATGTGTGTTATAGTTTACTTTTAGTTGTGTATTATAGGGGGTGGCGGGGGGGAAACATTTTTTTAATCTTCTTCCGGGTCGCATCTCCGTTCGTGCTGCGGCCTAGCAACAGGGAGCTGGCGGCCTCCAGACTTACCATCGTGGAGCTGTCTTGCTTCAGAGGCTTTGGCCACGGGCCCTGTGGACTGTGGCGTCGGGAGCTCGCGGGTCCCAGGCTGGCGACCGAGTTGCAGGGGCTCCAGCAGCAGCGTCTTCATCCGCCCAGAAGCATGGGCCTTGGGTCGGCTCGTTCGCGGGACTTTTCGTCGCGCGGCGTGGAATCGGCGGCGGGATCTTCCATCGCCCGGCGGGGACTTCAGGGTCGGGAGCCTCGATCACCTCAACGCACCGTTCACAGGACTTTTCATCGTCCGGCCCGGCTTAAAAATCAGCCGCGGGATCTTCCATCGCCCGGTGGGGGCTTCAGGGTCGGGAGCTTCGATCGCCTCGACGCAGCAGTTTTGACTGCCCGACCGCGGGTGAAGAAGCAGGAAGGAGATCAGACTTTCTTTTTTACTTTCCATCACTGTGTGGAGGTGCCTGGAGGAGAGTTACTGTGATGGATGTTTGTGTTGAATGATGTATTTGTGTGTTCTTGTTGCTTTTTTAATGTTGTGACTGCACGGTAACAAAATTTCGTTCAAACTTGGTTTGAATGACAAATAAATTCAATCCAATTCAATTAAACTAGAGAGTATGCTGGGACAGGCCAGCTTGAATTGGAAGGAGCGACAAGATAGCCTGGAACTGTTTATCCTGGCGTGATCAAGGCTGAGGTGTGAGAAGTTTATAAAATATAAGTTATATAAAAAATAATAGATAAGGTATAGTCACAGTCATTTTCACCAGAGTTCTGAAATCAGAGGGCACAGGTTTAAAGAGAGGTAAAATAAAGATTTAAAGGGATCTTAGGAACAGGTTTTTCACACAGTTCTTCATACAGAGAATGATGGGAATGGGGAATGAGCTGCCAAACAAAGTGGTAGAGTCGAGAACAATTACATTGTTTAAAGAAACATTTGGGCAGGTCCATGGATAGGAAAGATTTAGAGGGATATGAACCAAATGCAGGCAGGTGAGACCAGCTCAGGAAGCCAGCATGGACAAGGTGGGCTCAAGAGCCTGCTTCGGTGCAGTATGATTCTGACTCTAAATCTATTGATGTCAAATGAGTGGTTGACAGTGCAGACGCGGCAGGCTGTTTTTGTGCTGTAGAACTATTTCTTGGGCTGTGATGTTATCGCTGTACCATATTTAGTGAATGACCAAGTTGTGCCGCCCAGGGTGTAACCCATACCCTTGCTCACTGTTCCATGCTGAGATACCTACAGCATGAAGCAGTAATAGATTCTTAGTGACATAGGCGGGGGTTGGTTAAAGAGATGTTTCCTGGATGTTATGTGATCAAAAGCTAAGAATCTTCACAAGGCCTGGAGTCAACATCGACGGTCCATCACTACTTCCACAGCATTGTTTGAGTTTTATCCTGCCTCCCTTTTGGAAGCTGAACCTTGTCAAATACGGCCAGGACATGCTTACAGATGATGAATGCTAAGGGTGATTAAAGAAATGTGATTTTTTTCTTTCTTAGAATAGCTTAAACTATTTGGACAACACTTACAGACAGGAGCAAGTCGAAATGCCCTGATTAGAAAAGCACATTAAAAAGATACAAGGAACTGCAGATGTTAGTTTATATTAAAAAATACACAAAGTGCAGGAGTGACTCAGCAGATCAGGCAGCATCTCTGGAGAAGTGTCCGGTCCCAAAACATCACCTATCCATGTTCTCCAGATATGCTGTCTGACTCATTGAGTTACTCCAGCACTTTGTGTCTTTTTTTTAGAAAACCACTGTGTTATTTGGCATTTATTTTAAAGCTTGTATAGAAAGTTGAGAGTTTGAGAAAGAATAGGCACACTGCAATTTTTTAATTTAAATGAAAATAAAAAAACTGCAGATATTGGAAATTTAAAGTCTGAACTTAAAAAGCAAGAAATTATTCAACAGTCTGATGATTGTTGAGAAAAAGCCATCCTTGAAGATGGAAGTCACAGTTTTGAGGCTCCCGTACCTTCTTCCCGAAGATATCAACAAGATGAGATTGTGGCCATGGTGGTGTGGATCGTTGATGATACTAGTTGTCTTTCTGAGGCAGGGCTTCCTGTAGTTCCCCTCGATGGTGGGGAAGGAAATACCCATGATGGACCAGGCCATGACCACTACTTCCTGCAGCCTCCTTCATTCCTGGGCGTTCGAGTTACCGAACCAGGCCTTGATGCAGTCAGAATGCTCTCTACCATACATCTGTAGAAATTTGATATTCAGACATGCCAAATCTCCTCAGTCTTCTAAGTAAGTAGGGGCATTGATATACTTTATTTGTGATTGCCTCAATGTTCTGGACCCAGTTCACATCTTCAGAGATACATATGCCCAAGAACCTAAATCTGTTGACTCTCTCCTCTGCCGTCAGACTTACTGCAAGGAACACCTTTTTCCCCATTGCTATCAAACTCCTGAACCAATCACCCCCTTCCCGGAGATGCTGCTACAAACTCTTGACCCTACCTCATTTGGTTGCTCTGTTGTGCTTTATTTTTGCTCTACTTTAATAATAATAATAATAATATGCCTTTATTGTCATTGTACGAACAGTACAACGAAATTAGAAGTGCTACATCTGAAACAGTGCGACAGTGTAAATCTTTCAAAGACAATCGCACAAACATAGGAACCAACACAACAAATACCAATATCAATAAAAACCAATAAAAAACCTAATAAATAATAAATGAATTTTACACCTAAAATGCTGAAAATATTTTTTAAAGTGCGACGAAAGTGAGAGTCACATCAAGTCAAGTGTTTCAATTCACTGTTCTTATGGCCCAGGGAAATAAACTGTTTGTTCTGGCCCTTAGGCTCCTGTAGCGCCTCCCAGAGGGCAGGAGAGCAAACAGTTCATATCCTGGGTGTGTGCTGTCCTTAATTATATTTCTAGCCCTGTTTAGTCAACGCGAGCTGGAGATGTCCTTCAGAGAAGGTAGTGGACAGCCGATAATTTTCTCTGCTGTCTTAATAACCTTCTGGAGGGCCTTCTGGTCTGCAACTGAGCAGCCAGCATACCACACAATAGTGCAGTATGCCAGTACGCTCTCAATGGTGGAGCGGTAGAAGGTCACCAGCAGATTCTCCTTCAGTTTGTTTTTCCGGAGCAGTCTTAAGAAGTGCAGTCTCTGCTGTGACTTTTTAAACTACAGCTGTAGTATTTGCAGTCCAGGAGAGGTCCTGGAGATGGTGGTCCCCAGGAACTTGAAGGTGGAGACCCTCTCCACTTCCTCCCCATTTATAAGAAGTGGGGTAGGAACTACTCTGTGTTTCCTAAAGTCCAGTACCATTTCTTTTGTCTTACTGGTATTCAGTGCTAGGTTGTTTGCCTCGCACCATTTGGACAGAGCACAGACCTCGACTCTGTATGCACTCATCTCCTCCAGTGATCAGACCGACCACAGTTGTGTCGTCTGCAAATTTGATGATTGAATTGGAGGGGTGAATAGGAGTGCAGTCGTGTGTATACAGAGCATAGAGGAGGGGGCTCAGCACATAGCCCTGTGGGGAACCAATGCTGAGCGTAATGGTGGGGGAGCTGTGGGGGCCGATCTTGACAGATTGTGGGTAGTTTGTGAGGAAGTCTCTTATCCAGGCGCAGATGGATGGGGGAAAACCCAGGTTATTATACAGCTTATCCACTAGTATGCCTGGGATGATCGTATTGAATGCCGAGCTGTAGTCTATGAAAAGCATTCTTACATAGGTCCCCGGGCTCTCTAGGTGGCTCAGTGCAGTGTAGAGGGCTGTATTGATGGCGTCTTCTGTAGATCTGTTTGCTCGATAGGCAAACTGATGAGGGTCAAAGCTGGGAGGAAGGATGCCGTTGATGTGTTGTGCCACAAGTTTCTCAAAACATTTCATAACAACCGATGTAAGGGCTATTGGTCTGTACTCATTTAGACTACTGACAGCAGGCTTTTTGGGGACTGGGATAATAATAGCCGATTTTAAGCAGGATGGGACGGTGGCTTGTGTCAGGGAGATGTTGAAGATCTTTGGGAGGACCCCTGAGAGCTGGTCAGCACAAGCTTTCAGTACTTTACCAAGTACTCCATCAGGTCCTACTGCTTTGTTTGGATTCACCGTCTTTAGTACACGTCTCACTTGGTCTTCCTGTAAAGTGAGCGTGTTGGGTGTAGTAGATGGTAGGGGCAGGATGGCTGTGTGTGGCACTGCAGTCTCAAAACGGGCAAATAAATGATTTAGTTCCTCTGCCAGTGAGGTATCCACGCTGGGAGTCACAGATGTTTTGCCCTTGTAGTTGGTTATCTGCTGTAAACCCTGCCACACCTGCCGTGGGTTGTTCTGAGTCAGATGGTCCTCTATTTTCCTCTTGTAATCCTCCTTGGCTGCTTTGATGCCCCTCCTCAGCTCAGCCCTTGCCGCGCTGTATTGTGCTCTGTCTCCAGACTTGAAGGTAGAGTTGCGTGCTTTCAAAAGACACTGTACCACTCTAGTCATCCAGGGTTTGCGGTTGGGGTATACCCAGATGTGTTTGTTAACAGTCACATTATCAGTGCAGCTTTTTATATAGGACAGAACAGTTCCTGTATATTCCTCTAGGTCCTGGTGTTCAAATATAGTCCATTCTGTGCGTGCAAAGCAGTCCTGAAGCTCTATGAGTGCTCCCGATGGCCAGGTTCTTATAATCTTTGTGTCTGGCTTAGTTTGCCTCCTGAGTGGGATGTATGCTGGGATCAGGAGCAGTGAGAGATGGTCTGAGAGACCCAGATGTGAGAGAGGCACTGCTCTGTAAGCATGCTTTAAGTTGGAATAAACATGGTCCAGTGTGTTTTTCCCCCTGGTGGCACACTGTACATACTGTACAAATTTGGGGAGTACTGTCCTTAAGCATGCTTTATTAAAGTCCCCAGCAATGACATGCACTCCTTCAGGGTGAGCCTGTTGCTGTTTGTTTACAGTGTCATGCAGCAGGGTGAGAGCTATGCTGGCGTTAGCATCTGGTGGTATGTAAACAGTAGTGATGAGTACTACAGTGAACTCACGAGGCAGATAGAAGGGTCCACTTTAATCTTGCACCATTTTGCTGTTTTGTACTTGTCGTTGCATTTAATGTTGTTTTTTTCATTACTGTACACTTACATTTACTCTGTTGTCTTCATGTAAACCAGAAATGTCATTGCACCCAGGTATTTATGACGATAAGCAAATCTAAATCTGAATCTGACTCAACACTGATAAGCTGAGATTGTCTCCAACAAAATCTTGGGCAGGCCCTTTTCACACTTCTCCCTGTCACCCGCCTTTCTGCCAGTTATCTGAAACAAAACTAAATTGTTTGCAACCTCTGTGTTATACCTGATCCCAAGTTGAGTTTTGGGTCATATTTGTGTCATTATCTCTGAATTTGTGTGACATTGCCCTCATCTCTGTCACTGACTCTATATATCTCACACTAAAAGCCTTATCCATGTTTTTACAGGCATGTGAATCTTCCGTTTTTCTGCAGATTTCCGCGTTTTTAAAATCCCTTTTCCGTGCTTTTTGCATGATTTCTGCGTTTTTCACTTTGCCAAAATCGCGTTAACCAATGGAGAAATCGGATCCCAAAAAAAGGAAATAAATGATGTATGGACTTGTAATGAACACTAGGGCTCCGCTAGAGGTCGCTAGGGGTTCCGTGAGAAATCCCCCACGCCCTGGAAATCTCCCCGAAAATGTGGCACCCAGGCTGGGCAAGGCAGCCAATCTCCACCTCATCGGGACTTCCACGGCCAATCGGTGGGTTGAATTTGCAACCTGCGGCCGGGGCTCTGGAACTCCAGCCCAGCTGGAGCAAGCACATCTATCCCCATAGCCGACTTCCTTGGCCGGCTGGATAAACCAGCAAAGCTCTGGAACCAAAAGTGCCAGAAAATCAGTGGTGGAACTGTAATGAGTAAATATTAAATTTAAGTGCAAGATTATATAACTAAATTAATTAAGACGGGGTTAAAATATAAAACACAGCAGAAAAGCCAATTACCACCTTTTTGGGCTGATTATCAATTAATGTGCGAATTTACTTCAAAATGTTATTAGTATACAGTGACATATTCACATTATTTTGGAATGTCTGTTTTTACTTTGAAATGCACTAAAAAAGGCTGGAAACTGGTAATTTTGTGTGTAATCTTTTTTTAAATCCAAATTTTTGACCCCCGCTGTGAGCCTCACGCAAGCACTCGGCTGTTTTCTTCTTTTTTTGACCTCACTCACATGCCTGTTTTATTACTCCCAGTTCAGCTCTTTGTAAGGTTTGCTTGCTTTATTCTCCATTAACCCAATGTCATCCAAAACTGGCGTATAGTGTGCACTCTCCTCCAGTCTTACAGCTTCCTGAGATCTCCTCCAAATCTTCCCTCTGGAACAACCTCAATTTTAATCGATCGATCATTGATGACTGTGCCTTTAGCAGCCACCCAGGCACATAACTCCGGAGAGAAGGGATGGGTGACGTTTCGGGTCGAGACCCTTCTTCAGACCCGAAACGTCACCTATTCCTTCTCCAAAGATGCTGCCTGTCCCGCTGAGTTACTCCAGCATTTTGTGTCTACCTCCAATTTAAACCACCATTTGCAGTTCTTTCCTACTCATAACTCCGGAAATCTCTCTGTAGCTACTTTTTCCCCTCTACCACATTTTGCCGTACACCTAACATCGTTTACATGACTGTGTGTTGGGTTGAATTTCATCATGTTGACGAGTGCTCAACTCATTCAAGGTGCTTTATAAATACAACCCGAGAACCTGAGCTATAGGGAGAGGCTGGACAGGCTAGGACTTGGAATGTAGGAGGTTGAGGGGTGATCTTACATATAAAATCATGAGGGGAATAGATCGGGTGAATGCACACACTTGTTTGCCAGAGTAGGGGAATCAAGAAGCAGAGGATAAAGGTTTAAGGTGAGGAAGGAAATATTTAATACAAACCTGAGGGGCAACTTTTTCACTCAGAGGGTGGTGGGTATATGGAACGAGCTGCCAGAGGAAGTAGTTGAGGCAGGTACTATACACAGGTACTGAATACAGGTACATGGGTAGGAAAGGTTTAGAGGTATATGGGCCAAATGCTGGCAGGTGAGACTAGCTTAGATGGGGCAGCTTGGTTTCTGTCGAAGGGCCTGTTTGTGTGCTGTATGACTCTATGACTGTCCTGTGGAGATATTTAAATCTGGAGTGCTACTTTAAACAAATAACAGCCAGAGGACGAGGGTAAACAGGTTTACACTGCTGAAGGACAGATTTAGGACTGATGCCTACAGTTGATATGCAGGCAGGAATTGAACTGAATACACATACAAGAAAGGTGTTAAAGTCTAAAACCTGACTCATTTAGTGGTCTAACACAACCAGTGAGCATGATGTTTTGGATGGCCATTCTCATCAGTGTGCGTCTTGTGAAAGTTATGCCAACCTCTGCCAATGTTGATCTCACGTTCCTTTTTGTTGTGGACAACAACTTTGAAACACCATACTCCAGCGAATACTTGTCAAAGTGTGAAGTATTTGGGCTGTTCGAATACTACTTGTGGAGGGCTAATTATTCCAGAAGCTTCTTCAGTGTCTGTCTTCCCACTCCTCAAATGTGCTTTCTCACCACCCCTGACTTGCTCCATCCCTCTCTCTCCCTCATTTAACTATTTCTGGATCTCCACTCTCTTGATGTTTCTTTCTGATTATAGAACTTAGAATAAATAGTACAGCATAGGAAAAGGCCCTTCAGCCCACAATGTCCATTCCAAACATAATGCCAAGTTAAACTAATCTCCTCTGCCTACATGTGATCCATATCCCTCCATTCCCTGCATATCCATGTGCCTATCTAAAAATCTCTGAAGCATCACTATCATATCTACCTTCACCACCTCCCCAGCCAGCACATTCCATGCACTGGAAAAAATCTTTCCCCACTCTCCACTTTTAAACTTTCCCCCTCTCATCTTAAAGCTACGCCTTCAGTCTTTGAGTATGTAGAAACAAAGAACTGCAAACGCTGGTTAATACATAAAAAAGACACAATGGGCTGGAGTAACTCAGCAGGTGAGGCAGTATTTCTGGAGAACAGGGATAGGTGACGATTTGGGTCAAGACTCTTCTCCAGTTTGAAGAATCCATGTTCTCCAGAGATGCTGCCTGACCTGCTGAATTACTCCAGCACTTTATGTCCCTGAGTCTTTGACATTTCCATCCTGGATAAAAAAAGGTTCTACCCTACATGCCAACCCTACTTAAGCCCCTCATAACTATGACTTTTCATCAGGTCTCCCCTTAGCTACAGATGTTCCAGTGAAAACAATTCAAGTTTGTCCCAACCTTTTCTTATAGCCAATATCCGGTAATAAACGTATTGGGCAGCACGGAGCTAGTCGGGCTGCTGCCTTACAGCAGGGAGCCGGCTAAAAACCTGACCTCTGGTGCTTTCCAGTTGTAGTGTGCGCAGAATTGATGGGAATGTGGGGGTAATAAAATGGATTCATGTGGGGTTGGTGTAAATGGTGCTTGACGTTCAACACAGACCCGGTGGGCCGAAGGGCCAGTTTCCGTGCTGTCCGATTATATGACTCGTGCTTTGCATAGAATTTTCCACACATATCTTATAATCCTACTGACCTGATGTAATAACATTTTAACCAAAGTTTTGTTTCTCGTTCTCAAACTTGTCTTAGTAATAATGAATGTGTTATAACTTACTGTAATATCTCCACATAATGGTTGCAGGGATGTATGGCTAGACAAAGGAAATTGGCTCAGTGACAGTGAGCTAGACAGCCAAGCCGGATTTGACTGTTTAAGTAACCGCACTGATTGAAGTATTATCCAAGGTCAGTGTTTAATATGTTAGTACATGATGTTGCTATAGAAATGGAAGGTAAATCAAACAGGCTTATGATGACACTACATAAGGCACTACCTGTAATAATATGCAGTTTTTTTTAGTCGCCTGGATATGCCATGTGTAAAACAAAGACACAGAGTGCTGGAGTAACTCAGCAGGTCAGGCAGCATCTTTGGAGAACATGGACAGGTGACATTTTGGGTCAGGACTCTTCTTCAGACCTAATGTTCTCCAGAGATGCTGCCTGACCCACTGAGTTACTCCAGCACTTTGTGACTTTTTTGGTAAACCAGCATCTGCAGTCCCTCGTTTCTATGTTGCCACATGTTCTTGAATGTATTCAATGGGGAGCTGAAAGAGCGAAGCTGTATATTTGGAATCCAAGTCTTTTGAAGTCTATGTGGAAGAGGTCATCTATTTGCATCAAAATAGCTGCTCCTGAAAGAAGAAGCACATGCCTGGTGCCTTTTTGGATCAAGGCTTGTATCCACTGGTGATCCCATATCTACCTCTTGTTAGACCTCTGTTGCTGATGGAGAAGGTTGTCCATAGTTTCCTGTGTAGTGGCCGTGTTGGTGTCAGGAGAGCGGCTTGCTCCAGTAATTACCTTAGACGTAGCATGAAGCTCTAGCCTATCTGTGTCCTGGCTTAACTGAACTCACTGAGATAGTGCTGTTGAAGTTTGCAAGGTTATGAAGCGTACTTGCAACAAAAGGCCAAATGTACAGTCAATGTTGATAAAAGGTTTGAGTACATTGTGTTGGGGGGACGTCTTTTAACACCTGCATTTCTAAGTGAAACGAATATTTTCCTAATTCCCACCTTGCGGGGACATGATAATCCTGCAATAACCCCAAAACCACAAATAAAAAAGGTTTTTAACAACTATTCGGGATATTTCTCATCAAGGGGTGGTTTTGTTGTGGAGCACTTTAGTTGTATTCAGATTCTGTGTTTTCCTGGCCATGCTCTGCCCAGAGGGAATGGACATTATATCTCATCCAGAGTGCTCCTGGTCTCCTCCTGGTGCTACTAGGGGTTGCATCGTTCTGAGGACTTGCCACTGTTGTGTTCCGGCATTCCTTGTGTTCGAAGGCACCAGCGTGATTGTGGGAGCAGTGATCGATTAATCCATGCAGTTGATGTTTTTGCAAGTCGTGTGATGCCTGGTGAAGTATAGTCACGCGGTCTTGGCTCTGACATGGTGCTTACGTTTTATTTCTGCAGGTTACAATGCTCCATATCTGTCTGTGTATAGTGAGAATGCTGTAGATGTATTTGATGTGAACACAATGGAATGGATCCAGACAGTTGCACTAAAGAAGGTGATTTTTTTTTTTTTTAATCTTTTTGTTTTTCATTAATTTCTTTCTATGTCAGAGTTTCACAATGTTTCACAGTCTGAAGAAGGGACCCGACCCAAAACATTCTCCTGAGATGCTGCTTGAACCGCTGTGTTACTCCAGCGCTTTGTGTCTTTTTCCACAATGAGTGTTCGCTTTCTCACGTTTTAATTCTTTCCTTCTGTGTCTTTCATTTTTTCCATTTTATTTACTGATTTTTGTTTTTCTTCCTTTCTCCTTCAGGCACATCACTTTGTGAACTCCCTTTTTACGAGTCTAGCACGTTTGCCACGTAACGGCTAAATCCCTTAATCACAATATCTTCCTGCATTGTCCCCGGATTAGCTCCAAGCCGTCTGCACTCCATAGAAACAAAGAACCGACAGATGCCTGTTAATACACAAAAGAATCACAACGTGCTAGGATGCAAAATGTCATGTATCCATGTTCACCAGCGATGCTGCCTGACCATGCTGAGCTACAGCACTTTGTGTCCATCTGTGCACTCTGTCTAAGCTGGGGGCCCAAGCCTGAACTCTGTATTCTAAATCAATGAGATTTCTCTCCTGTGTAGAGAGGAACTACAGATGCTAGTTTAAACCCAAGACAGACACAAAAAGCTGGAGAAATTCAGCAGGTCAGGCAGCATCTCTGGAGAAAAGGAATAGGTGACGTTTTGGGTCAAGACCCTTCTCCTGCTTCTTCTGTGCAATTTCACATAATATGAGCTCCTTAAATCACTTTTGTGTATCTGTGAGTGTGTGTTTATTCATGCACATTCCCCAGTCTTATTATCTAGGCTCTCGTTTAACTTTTTTTGTCCTCTGGCCTTACCTTTTCTGGCTGATTTGTTTTAATAACATTTTATGTCAGGTGTAACTGTTCTTTTACTAGACAGTAACCCAGTGCAGCTGAGCTTTGAGCAGGAGCAGCAGGAGACAACAGCAAAAGCACACGTTGAGGATGTCATATGGGCCCGAGTTATGAAAAAAATTAAGTAAAGTTGTCTTGTGAGATTTGTTAAAGCAAGCACCTCTCGTTACAGGTCCGGCCACTTAATACAGAGGGATCACTAAACCTGCTTGGCCTTGAGACAATCAGGTTAATCTATTTCAAGAATAAGATGGCAGGTACGTGCAGCAAACATTACTACAGTTATTTGGGGGTTGACTGAATGGCTGTGAGTGTTCCTGAGCAAGCAAAATGGAGCAGGAAAAAAGGATGGCCAGAACATATAGACATGAATGAAAGTGTGAAACCTGTGACATCTTGCAGTCCCCCATATGAATTATTTTAAAGAATCGTGTGTCCATTACCTTAGTCTTGAATTCACTATCTGTTTAAGGTGTTCCACTCTGTGTAAAACACAAGTAAATTGTTACTGAATACTGAATTGTTCAACATTGAATTGAAGGGTTGAAGGGCTATGGGCCAAATGCAGGGAAATGGGACTTTCCCAGTGTGCCATTTGGTTAGCAAGGACAGCGTGGGCTGGAGGACATGATTACATGCTCTATGACTCTAAATATAAAAGAATACTGCTGGTTTTTCTTGAAATGTAAATAATATCAGCCTTTCCCTGAAAGAAAGCTGCCACTCCAGAGAATCTATGACAGCAACAGTGCATGACTGCTAATTGTTGGGCATGTGCCCATGTACATTGTTGCTTCTGGAAGCAGCCGTCTGTAACGGACTGGCCAAATCTGTGGTTGAACATCAGAAACGACAAAGACACAGATTGCTTGTAATCTTATTACTGCAATAATAGTCAAAACGAAGAGTGTTTACAGTAACGGAGGATCGTACATTCGATCATCAATCTGTCTTGTTTTACTCCCACAGAAGGAGATGAGCTTGTCGTTCCTGAAACATCTGACAACAGTCGCAAACAGATGGTCCGCACCAGAAGCAAGAGGAGGTATTCCTTCCGGGTGCCTGAAGAGGAGAGGCTTCAACAGAGGAGGTGAGAGCATTACCCATCACGAAACCTCCTCCAGCTTGACACCGATTCCTTTTCTGAATTCCCACCTTATCTCTCGTTCTGCTCGCTCCTTCCTCCAGATCCTGTCACAGCTTCTCCGAACGCCATCAACTAGAGTCAGTGCCCTTCCTCAATTTCACCTCCTAGTCCTATTCCCTCAAACAAGTAGCAATAAGGAATGCCAGGATAAAAAGCAGTGATGACCATCAAGGTGTCTAGTTGTACAAGACATTGTGAGGCCACACGGAGTGTTGTGTTCAGTCTAGGTCAACCCAATATAGGAAAGATGCCTTCAAGCTGGAAAGTGTGCAGGAACTTGGAAGCAAACGTAGACGAGTTGGTCAGTAAGTTTGCAGACGACACCAAGATTGCTGGGGCCGCAGACTCTGTGGAAGGCTATCAAGATATACAACGGGACTTAGATCAGCTACAGAAATGAGTGGAGAAATGGCAGCCGAAGTTTAATCTGAACAACTGTGAGGTGTTGCACATTGGAAGGTTGAATGCAAGGGGAAAATATACAACTAAAGGGATAAACCCTAACAGCATTGAGGTACAAAAGAATCTTGGGATCCAAGTCTATTAACTCCCTGAAAATGGCAATACAAGCTCATTTCCTTCTGTGGGTGGTAAGGAAACCCTATGGTTTGGTTGCCTAGATTGGCCAGGGCATTGAGTCAGGAAGTCATGATTCTGCTTTATAGGACTTTGGTTTGGGTGCATTTGGAGTATTGCGATTAGTTCCGGTCACCGCATTACAGGATGGATGTGGAAGCTTTGGTAGGGGTGCAGAAGAGATTTACCCAAATGATCATAAGACATAGGAGCAGAATTAGGATTGGGGGCATTAGCTACTGGGATAGGTTGAACTGACTTGGATTGTTTTCTCTGGACACCGGAGGTTGAGGGGAGTCCTGATTGAAGTATATAAAACTATGAGAGGCATAGATAGGGTAGACTCAAGGGCCTGGGCTATAGGGAGCGGTTGGGCATTCTTTGGAGCGCAGGAGGCTGAGGGGTGATCTTTTGGAGGTGCACATGAGGGGAATAGGCAAGGTAGATGCACAGTCTTTTACCTAGAGTAAGAGAATCAAGGACTAGAACACACAGGTTTAAGTTGAGAAGGGAAATATTTAATAGGTGGTGGGTACATGGAATGAGTTGTCTGAGGAAGTGGTTGAGGCAGGGACTGTAACAACATTTAAAAGACACTTGGACAGGTATAGGGAAGATTTAAGAATCAAGGGTGTTTTATTGTCATATGTCCTAGACAGAACAATGACATTCTTCGTTGCAGCAGCACAACAGAATATAATAAACAAAAAAAAGTTCAGAGTGTGCGTGTGTCTGTATCTAAATATAAAGACAAACAATAATAGTGCAATAGCCCCCAAGTCTATGTAGTTCAGAGTTTATTTGCTTTAGAGGAACATGAGTCAAATATGGACAAATTTGACTAGCTTAGATGGGGCATCTGTCGGTACGGATGAGTTGGACCGCAGGGCCTTTTCCCATGCTGTGTGATTCCATGACTGTCCAGCAATGTCATATTCCCCGCAGTAGGAAATGAGAACAAGCACATCCCGCACTCCATACTCAGCTGCCAAACGTCACTGCTGACAGATGTGGCCAGCAGTAACTTGGTGGTGACTTGCAGCTGCTTGCTGCTGTCAGCAGAGACTGAGCTCACCGCTGACAGCCCGTGCCGATGCACAGGAGGGTTCAGCAAGGCAAGGCCGGGTTCACCATTTACATTTTTTTGTTTGATTTTCTGAACAGAGAGATGCTTCGCGATCCAGAAATGAGGTCCAAATTAATCTCAAATCCCACGAACTTCAACCATATTGTACACATGGGGCCAGGCGATGGCATTCAGATTTTGAAGGACCTCCCAATGGTAAGTTAGCCGACGATCAAGTCTTCAGGCTGCATCTTTTAACAACAGCCTTGGACAATGTCCTTACACTCACTCAAGTCCTTTGGTAATTACGATTATCTCTTAAAGTCAGCACCAAGGGAATTTGGAGAGACCTCCAGTGGGCTGAAGTCACTTCATTAATAATTTCAATGTTCTAATAGCTTTGTGATGGCTTTAACCTGTGGCCACCTTCCATGGTCCCTGGGACCGACTGTTGACGTGTGCTTTCCTTTCTTATCTTGCTTCTTTCCTTCTGTTCCCATTCGATAGCCCGGCTCCCCGCATCCACCCCCCAGCCATCACTTCAACCTGATCTCCACTCCTACCAACTTCGAGCATGTCTATCACATGACTGCCCACTCTGCTGAGAACTTCCTGAGCCACGATCAGGCAGCCCCCGGCTGCTCCCCTGCATTGGCTCCCGTCTCCAGCTCACCACCTTCCGTGACTCCCAGGGTATGGTGCGTCTGTGTGTGTGCACTGATCAGCTCACTAACCACAGGATGCAGTGCCCGTCAGTCTGTGTGTGGTGTGTGTGTGCACTGATCAGCTCACTAACCACAGGGTGCAGTGCCCATCAGTCTGTGTGTGTGGTGTGTGTGTGCACTGATCAGCTCACTAACCACAGGGTGCAGTGCCCGTCAGTCTGTGTGTGGTGTGTGTGTGTGGGGGTGTGTGTGTGGTGTGCACTGATCAGCTCACTAACCACAGGGTGCAGTGCCCGTCAGTCTGTGTGTGGTGTGGGGGTGTGTGTGTGGTGTGCACTGATCAGCTCACTAACCACAGGGTGCAGTGCCTGTCAGTCTGTGTGTGGTGTGTGTGAGTGCGCCCACTAACCCTGCATCATCCCATCAGCTCCTAACACTCCAGACACTGGCTTCTCTCTGCACAGAACGCCTCCCAGGTACTTGGTTAAAAGCTCCCTCAGAGATGGGTGGGATTCTGACCTCAAATTCATGGCTAGTAGCAAGCCGTGAGGGAGAGGGAGAGTGAAAAAGCCCATCATACCCTCTGAGCTTCTGCAAGGTGGAGTTAACAGAACACTGCATCTGCAGAAAATATTCCCAGGGTGAGCTAACCAAAGAAGGCATATCAGTGTATCACTTCCATCCTTTGGATGTTCCAGAGTGCTTCAATGCTAGTGAAGTCAGAGGCCAATGTAGTACGGAGCCATGCCCTTCAGCCCACCTTATCCATGCCGGCCATGTTGGCATTCTGAGTTAGTCCCATTTGCCTACCTTTGCCCCAAATTCTTCTAAACCCTTCCTATCCATTAATCTGTCCAAATGGCTTTTAAAACTCATAATTGTATGCACTCTATAGCTTCTTCTGGCAGCTTATTCCAAATTAACCTCTCTAAAGATATTCCTCCTATGCACCAAAGAAACAGTCCCAGCCTATCCAATATCTTCTGACAACTCAAGCCTGCACACCCAGGTAACACACTGCCGAATCCCTTCTGTATCCTTTCCATCTTATGCCATCCTTCCTGTGGCTGGGTGACCAGAACTGCACACAGTTCTCCAAGTGTGATCTCACCAACGACTTGTATAGCTGCATCATGATGTCCCAACCTTTGAATTCAGTACCCTTCCCTATGAGGGCAAGCACCTTCTTTACCACACTAACCACCTGACTCACCATGTACCTGTAGTCCTGTATCTCTCTGTACTACAACACTCTCCTGGGCTCCTTACCCTGGTGATAATCTGACCCCATTGATAAATGAGCTCAGCGGTGATATCTAAACCTGGCGGTGAGACTCTCACTGGGTGATAATCTGACCCCCGGCGATGATAATCTGAGCCCAGAGGTTAAATGACCCTGGCGGTGACAAATAACCCCAGCGGTGATACTGACCCCAGTGGTGATAATCTCCTGACTCAGTTGCTGACCTTGTCTCTCTCTGACGGTTTCAGAATCTGCGGCCTCAGGATGAGAAGAGCCGGACCATGTTCAGCGCCTCCGTCAGCATCCCTGCGATTGCTCGCTCACGCACAGAGCCAGGCCGCTCCATGAGTGCCAGCAGTGGGCTCTCAGCAAGTAAGGCTCACGCACCCAGCTTATCCCCTCACCCACGGTGCTGCTGCCGCAAGACCTTGCCTCAACCCCTCCCATGGGTGGGCAGGGGAGTGGAAGTGGGGCAGGCGGTGGGCGAGAGGCTGGGAGTGAGAGGCAAGGGGTTGGGGGGCAGACAGGGGGAGGGCAGGGCAGGGCTGGGGGGGGGGGGGCAAGGGTTTGGAGCTCCTTGACCTGTCACGGGTGAAGCAAAGACCCCTTCCCATGTCACAGGGTATTCAGATGAGGACAACCATTCAAACCAATTTACCTTCCCCCCCAACCTTAGGGTCTTTAGGGTAACCAGCTTTCTGATAACTAGCACACGTAAGTTATACAGGCTCTCACGATAACAGGCAGAATATAGGCAACACAATACAGGACGGAAGAGCCTTTTTTTTGTGCTGCGATTCTGAGTATATATGGGCATGGGATTTTGTTTGGTTTAGAGATACCGCACGGAAACAAGCCCTTCGGCCCACCAAGTCCACACCGACCAGTGTTCCCCACACACTTACACTTCTACACACACACTAGGAACAATTTACAATTTTAAGGAAGCCAGTTAAATTACAAACCTGTACGTCGTAGGAGTGTCGGAGGAAACCGGAGACCCCGGAAAAAACACACGCGGTCACGGAAGAACGTACAAACCGCATAGACAATAGGTGCAGGAGGAGGCCATTCGGCCCTTCGAGCCAGCACCACCATTCAATGTGATGATGGCTGATCATTCTCAATCAGTACCCCGTTCCTGCCTTCTCCCCATAACCCCTGGCTCCGCTATCCTTAAGAGCTCTATCTAGCTCTCTCTCTTGAAAGCATTCAAAGAATTGGCCTCCACTGCCTTCTGAGGCAGAGAATTCCACAGATTCACAACTCTCTGCTGAAAACGTTTTTCCTCATCTTCGTTCTAAATGGCCTATCCCTTATTCTTAAACTGTGGCACCTTGTTCTGGACTCCCCCAACATTGGGAACATGTTTCCTGCCTCTAACCTGTCCAACCCCTTAATAATCTTATATGTTTCGATAAGATCCCCTCTCATCCTTCTAATTCCATTGTATACAAGCCTAGTCGCTCCAGTCTTTCAACATACGACAGTCCCGCCATTCCGGGAATTAACTTAGAAAACCTACGCTGCACGCCCTCAATAGCAAGAATATCCTTCCTCAAATATGGAGACCAAAACTGCTCACAGTACTCCAGGTGCGGTCTCACTAGGGCCTTGTACAACTGCAGAAGGACCTCTTTGCTCCTATACTCAACTCCTCTTGTTATGAAGGCCAACATTCCATTGGCTTTCTTTACTGCCTGCTGTACCTGCATGCTTCCTTTCAGTGACTGATGCACTAGGACACCCAGATCTCGTTGTACATCCCCTGTTCCTAACTTGACACCATTCAGATAATACTCTGCCTTCCTATTCTTACCACCAAAGTGGATAACCTCACACTTATCCACATTAAACTGCATCTGCCATGCATCCGCCCACTCACACAACCTGTCCGTCACCCTGCAACCTCATAGCATCTTCCTCACAGTTCACACTACCACCCAGCTTTGTATCATCTGCAAATTTGCTAATGGTACTTTTAATCCCTTCATCCAAGTCATTAATGTATATTGTAAATAGCTGCGGTCCCAGCACCGAGCCTTGCGGTACCCCACTAGTCACTGCCTGCCATTCTAAAAAGGGACCCATTTATCCCCACTCTTGGCTTTCTGCCTGTCAACCAATTTTCTATCCATGTCAGTACCCTACCTCCAATACCATGTGCTCTAATTTTGCCCACTAATCTCCTATGTGGGACCTTGTCGAAGGCTTTCTGAAAGTCGAGGTACACCACATCCACCGGCTCTCCCCTGTCAATTTTCCTAGTTACATCCTCAAAAAAATTCCAAAAGATTAGTCAAGCATGATTTCCCCTTCGTAAATCCATGCTGACTCGGAACGATCCTATTACTGCTATCCAAATGCTTCGCAATTTCGTCTTTTATAATTGACTCCAGCCTCTTCCCCTGCACTGATGTCAGACTAACTGGTCTATAATTTCCCGTTTTCTCTCTCCCTCCTTTCTTAAAAAGTGGGATAACATTAGCTACCCTCCAATCCACAGGAACTGATCCTGAATCTATAGAACATTGGAAAATGATCACCGATGCGTCCACAATTTCTAGAGCCACCTCCTTAAGTACCCTGGGATGCAGACCATCTGGCCCTGGGAATTTATCAGCCTTCAGTCTACCCAACACCATTTCCTGCCTAATGTGTATTTCCTTCAGTTCCTCCGTCACACTAGGATCTCTGGCCACTAGAAAATCTGGGAGATTGTTTGTATCTTCCTTAGTGAAGACGGGTCCAAAGTACCGGTTCAACCCGTCTGCCATTTCCTTGTTCCCCATAATAAATTCCCCTGCTTCTGTCTTCAAGGGACCCACATTTGCTTTGACTATTTTTTTCCTCTTCACATACCTAAAAAAGCTTTTACTATCCTCCTTTATATTATTGGCTGAATGGTGTCAAGTTAGGAACAGGGGACGTACAACGAGATCTGGGTGTCCTAGTGCACCAGTCACTGAAAGGAAGCATGCAGGTACAGCAGGCAGTGAAGAATGCCAATGGAATGTTGGCCTTCATAACAAGAGGAGTTGAGTATAGGAGCAAAGAGGTCCTTCTGCAGTAGTACAGGGCCCTAGTGAGACCGCACCTGGAATACTGTGTGCAGTTTTGGTCTCCAAATTTGAGGAAGGATATTCTTGCTATTGAGGGCTTGCAGCGTAGGTTTACTAGGTTAATTCCCGGAATGGCGGGACTGTCATATGTTGAAAGACTGGAGCGACTAGGCTTGTATACACTGGAATTTAGAAGGATGAGAGGAGATCTTATCGAAACGGATAAGATTATTAAGGGGTTGGACACATTAGAGGCAGGAAACATGTTCCCAATGTTGGGGGAGTCCAGAACCAGGGGCCACAGTTTAAGAATAAGGGGTAGGCCATTTAGAACTGAGATGAGGAAAAACCTTTTTCAGTCAGAGAGATGTGAATCTCATTGACTCCAGAGAGTCAGAGAGTTGAGAGTTGGAATTCTCTGCCTCAGAAGGTAGTGGAGGCCAATTCTCTGAATGCATTCAAGAGAGAATTAGATAGAGCTCTTAAAGATAGCGGAGTCAAGGGATATGGGGAGAAGGCAGGAACGGGGTACTGATTATGAATGATCAGCCATAATCACAGTGATTGGCGGTGCTGGCTCGAAGGGCCAAATGGCCTACTTCTGCACCTATTGTTTATTTTATTTTTCTCACTTCTACCCTGCCTTCCTGACGAGCTTGGAGGTATGCGCTTCACTGATTGCCTGCTAACGTCCCTTGCTCCTTTTAAACTGACTTTTTAACTTGCAATTATCACCTACTTGCTTTCAGCCAACGGTCCATTTGCTCCTGCTCTCCGACCTGTACTGACTGACTGCTCGCGTCCCTTTGGCGTCCTTATAAACTGACTTTTATACAGACAGCTCCCATAGTCAGGATCGAACCTGGATCTCTGGCACTGTACGGCCCGAGTACTCTTAGAATAGATTACAATACAATACAATATATGTTTATTGTCATTGTACAGGGGTACAACGAGATTGGGAATGCGCCTCCCATACGATGCAATAAATTAATTAGCTAGTCAGTATTAATTTAAACAACCCAATGAAACAAATTAGAACAGTTTTAAAACAGAATATAGTGCAAGTAGATCTGTGCCAGTTCCCTGTGCGATGTGACCATCCGGCTCAGCAGGACTGGTTCATAGCAGCTATGGCCCTGGGGATGAAGCTATTCCTGAGTCTGGAGGTGCGGGCGTAGAAGACCTTGTATCGTCTGCCCGATGGTAGAAGTTCGAACAGACTGTTGCAGCGGTGTGAAGAGTCTTTGTGGATGCTGGTGGCTTTTCTGAGGCATCCTGTGTTGTAGATGCCCTCCAAGGCTGGTAGCTGTGTTCGGATGGTCCTCTGAGCTCTGTGGACTACCCGCTGAAGAGCTTTCCTCTCTGCCTCCGTGCAGCTGAGATACCACACAGGGATGCCATGTGTTAGGATGCTCTCTATGGTGCAGCGGTAGAATGTCGTCAGCAGCTGTTGGGGTAGACCAGACCTTTTCAGTGTTCTTAGGTAGAACAGTCGTTGCTGTGCCTTCTTGACCAGCGCAGCAGTGTTATTGGACCATGTTAGGTCATCCGAAATGTGAGTGCCCAGAAACTTGAAGCTGGACACTCTCCACACTGTCCCCGTTGATAAAGATCGGGGCGTATTCCCCGTTGTGTGACTTACGGAAGTTGATGATCAGCTCCTTGGTCTTGGTGGTATTTAGGGACAGGTTGTTATCAGAGCACCAGTCCGCCAGGTTCTGCACCTCTGCTCTGTATTTTGTTTCATCACCGTTGGTGATCAGCCCGATCACCATTGTGTCGTCTGCAAACTTGACAATGGTGTTGGTGTCGAATGCAGGAACACAGTCGTGTGTGAAGAGTAATGTTCAAGGTTAAAGTCATACAGGCCTATGTTCGGAGGAGTTTCATATGTGGTCCTGAGGGGAGAATGGTTGCCTGGACAGGCATGAATGTACTGGGCCTCAAGGCTATTCTCCCCTCAGGACTATTAATGAAACACCTCAGATCATCCTTGCCTATAAACACTGAGAATGACAGCACAGAAACATGCCCTCCCATCCATGCAGGGGACTGGTTCGGAGGGCTGAGACCCACAGCGCCAAGTGGCAAAGATGCTGGTGAGCTAGACTGCAGACATAGAGGAGCTCCACTCCTAGGGGAGAAGCAGGGTGCAACGTACAACAATCTAGGTAAACTCTGACTGACTTAAGCAAGTCAGAATTGGAAAAATAACATTTAGTTAAATAACAATAACAGTCAGAATTGGGAAAGGTACATTTAGTGGGTGAGACTTTCTGGTGAATTAAGTGTTGTGGTTTGCCACGCCCTGTGCCATTGCTGTGAGGGGAGCTCCTGCCTGGAGCCCCTGCTGGCTGTGCTGTGGTGTCCAGATGCCTGTGCCTCATGTGCTGCTGTTCCCACAGGGTCCTCGGTACAGAATGGAAGTGCCGTTCGAAGGGAGTTCTCGGGGGGTAACTACGTCAACAAACGGCAGCCAATGACATCCCCGTCTGACGGGTCTCTGTCCTCGGGTGGGATGGACCCGGGGAGCGACGTGCCAACCAGGGAGTTTGAACGAGATGTAAGATCACCTTCAATATTCTCCTCTCGTCCCGGTTCCTGGTGCGGGAAGACAAGGTGGATGAGTGTATAAAATCATGAGGGGAACATATAGGGTGAATGTCTTTTAGTCTTTTACCCAGGGCAAGGGAATCAAGAACAAGGGAACATAGGTTTAAGGTGAGAGGGGAAAGATTTAATAGCAACCAGAGGGGCAGCTTTTTCACAGAGGGTGGTGGGTATATTGAACCAGAGGAGGTAGTTGAGGCAGGTATCGTAACAGTTAAATGGACAGGTATTTTGATAGGAAAGGTGTAGAGGGATAGGGACAAATGGGATTAGCGTAGTTGGGGCATCTTGGTCTGCATGGGCAAGTTGGGCTGAAGGGCCTGTTTCCATACTGAGTGATTCTGTGACTATAGCTCCATCTGCTCCTAATTCCTCACCCTGTCCATAGTGGGTGGTGGAGATGATCAGTGGCGGTAGCTCTTCTGGTGACTGTGGCCCAGAGCTAGTCTCAGACTTATACAGCATAGAAACGTGCCATTCCTCTCCACAAGAAGGATGATTCTACCAGGTCTTGGGTAAACATGTAGATGGGTTGGTCAGTGAGTTTGCAGATAACACCAAAATTGGTGGGGTTACGAACATTGAGCAAGCCAGTCAAGATATACAGTGGGATGTAGATCAATTACACGTATAAGTGCAGGAAAGGCAAATGGGGTTTATTCCGGGCAAGTGTAAGGTGTTGCAATTTTGGAAGTTGAAAGTAAGGAGAAAAGATACAGAGAATGGCAGGACACTTAACAATATTGGTGTACAGAGGGATCTTGGGCTCCAGGTCCATAGCTCCCTGAAAAAGTGGAAATACAAGTAGACAGAGTAGACAGGAGGCACAGTATGCTTGCCTTCATCAGTCGGGGCATTGAGTGTATGAGTCAGGAAGGGTCTCAACCCAAAACATCATCCATTCCTCCTCTCCTGCCCCGCTGAGTTACTCCAGCATTTCGTGTCTAGCTTTGGTTTAAACCAGCTTCTGCAGTTCATTCCTACACAAGCCATATTGCAGCTTTATTATGTGAAGCAATAACTGCCAGGAACTGCAGCTGATGGTTTGCACAAGTGCTGGTGTAGGTCAGTGAATCAGGCAGCATCGCTGGAGAACATGGATAAATGACGATTCTGGTTGGGGGACCCTTCGTCAGACTGATGGAGTAGATGGGAAATAGCTGGTAGAGAGAGGTGAGGGGAAGAGTTGGAGCTAGAGCTGGCAAGTGACAGGTAGATGCAGAAGAGGAGGTGTTGCTTGGCAGATGAGTGAAGGAGGAGGCAGCAACCAAGACTGGAAGTGGAGGGGACACAAATGGGTTGATGCTTGAAATGAAACACTCAACAGATCAGGCAGCTTGTGTGGAGAGAACCGAGTTAACATTGGATGTGACCATGAAGCCCAGCTGGTTTAATGCAGCTATGCCTACTTCCCGTTGTTTTCCAGGACTCAGATTCGCCCAGACACTCCACCGCCTCCAACAGCTCCAACCTGAGCAGCCCACCCAGTCCCATTTCACCCCACAAACCACAGGCCCTGCTGGTGGAAAACACAGAACACATCAGCTGGGAAACATGAGACCGCCAACTCCGGACACAACTTCCATCCATCCCTTGCTCTTGTCTCGCTGCACCCATCCTAACTCTTCTCTCTGGGTGAAGACTGCAGGCCTGGTGAATGAACGAAAGGCATTGTGGAGCTGGGACGCGCACGCACACCCGCATACACCATGTGGGAACTTTTACCCTGCCTCCCTCTCTCTCCAGAAGGTGAGGAACGAGTTCTCTCCTCTCACACAGTTCCTCTTGCTGCTCTTTATGGCTGTAGCTTGTTTCTTTACGAAAATGGACCACGGTTAGGTTGTGTAACTGATGTTTAAGATGTTGTTTCTCATTACAGCCTCACTAGCCACATAGGTCCTCAGTGAATAAACGGGGGTGGGAGGTTTGGGAGGGGGGGTTGCAGGCTCAGACTTCAGTCTGTCCCAGCTAGAGTGTCGGTGGGCATTTCTTTGTACTAGTGTGCTCAGTCTTTTGATTATTATGTTATTTTGCAATAATGATGTGTGTACATCTGCAAACAAATCACCAAACCTTATTTTACTAAAAGAAAAACACACAAAAAAATCTTTTGTGATATAGAATATATATAAAGTATATATATATAAAGTTGTGTATAGTTTTACTTGTTGAAACAGGGGCAGAAGGAAAGGTTACAGTGTGTGGTGTCGCGGACTGCTGGTAGATGCTTATATAAAGTTCCTGAGTGTAGTGATCCAAGGTAAAGCTGAAAATCACAAGGAATCGGCAGCTTGGAAGCTGTTATAAAAAGCCCCGAGGGCAAATGTACTTTAGTAAATAAAGTCCAATCCATAGATAGTAAATGAGTGATTTATGTTGCAAAGTGAAAACAAGCCCCCATCGCTTGCAGAGTCAGTCCAAGGGAGATTTGTCCATCAAAGTTTTGAATAAGCACAGCCCCCATTTTGCAGCCGTTCGCAGTATTTGATCAGACACCCATAAACCGGAGCAGCGCGGAGCAAACGTCATACACTGCTGACAGGGAGACAGGCCACAGAGGGCACGATCTCCTTCCACCTCTTCCCAAACATTCACCTCTTATTACACTTGACAAATCCCAGCAGACACAGCACTTCGGTCAGCCTACTTTGGCCAGTAGAAGGTTCCTGCATTCCCTTGTCTTCAGGTCCTCTCCCTGTCAACCTCACCACTTTCCATCCATTGCTGTCTGTTCCACAGAGAAAGGCACAGAAAGTGCTTCCAGGAGGTGAGAGGATGCCTTTAGGTTTAGACCTAGTGGGAATTGTTCAATGGTGCTGGAACCATTCATTTGGAATAGGATAACCCGGGATCTCAACAGCCAGTTCACTCTGTCTACCCTCTTCCCATCACCAACTTGTCCCTCATCCTTACCACGTCTGACCCTATCTAGCCCCGAGTGTCCTCTCTCATCACCCACCCCTTTCAAGCCTGTTCTCTCTCACCCTTTCCCCACCCACGCGGGACACCTCTGACCCCTATTCTTGCCCTCCACCTCCCCTCTTTCCCAACTGCCCAACCTCACTTTCCCTCTGGCCCTGCCCAGTAATCAGGCTCCAAATGAGCTGAATACAATAAAGGGCATGTTTGTTTTTAGCTAAATTATCTTTTAACGGGTTTATTTGAAAATGCAAGAGAAGGGTCTGCTCCCTCCTACTCCCAGCACCTGCCACTGTCCTTTCCATTGTTTCTGGCAGAGAGATGGATGAGATGGGGGGGGGGGGGGGGGGGGAAGGAGAGGTACCTCGATCCTCAGTGTTAAGACACATTGTCAGGACAGAAAGGGGCTGCAAAGTGCAGAGAAAGAGAATCCATTCACAGTATTGTGTTCAGTGGGCACTAAGCTGCCATTGTCCACAGCAGTTTCATATCATTTATTTTCAAGAGCTTTTAGGGTTCCCCTTTTGTAAGATTATTGTACAGTTTTGCATGTCATAGATGTAATCAGTTTTTTTTAATTTTCTTGTTCAGGTTCAAGGCTGACTTCAGTAAATTAATTGCTTGGCTCCATCACTTCTTTCTTTCCCCTTAAAATGTTTGTAGGGGTTAATTTGTAAGAGAGACTGCAGATTGCAGATTCTTTTGCACAAGAATATTTAAGGTGAGCAGTCGGACTATTAAAAGACCAGCCGCCATTATTTTATGTTGGTGACACACACTAAATATTAACCAAGACTTTGATGTATTTCAATAAAACAGGGAACTGTTACAAACGTAATTGTTTCTGTATTTTTTATTCCTTTCCCCAGAGTGCAAGCAGAGTGGTGGACTGAGAGTCAGACATCCACAATTCCGTTTCCTTGTTGGATGGGGATGTTTTGGTTTTGATGGGTTTGATGTGAGCAGGAAGACCTCTGTCTTAGAGTAACTGTGGTTCCACACACCAGTGTCACACAGAACAGAGGACAGGCCCTTTGACCCAACTTGTCCAGGATGAGCAAGCTGGCATACTGGGCTAGTTCCATTTGGCCCATGTCTGTCTAAACTCTTCCTACCTATATATATGCCTTTTAAAAATCACAATTGTATCCGCTTCTATAAACTTCCTCTGACTGTTCATTCCAGATACAGACTACCCACTGAGGTTCCTCTTAAAATCTCCCCTCTTGCACATTAAAAGCCTGTGCCCTCCAGCTTTAGAATCCTCTACCCTGAGTAAAAGACTGAGCATTCACTTTATCTGTGTTCCTCATGATCATGTACACCTCAATAAGAACACCACTTAGCCTCCTACACACTGTGCTCCATGCTCCAACATATTCCTGCCATCCATTATCCTCATCTATACTGAGCCCTTTTATGAACACTTGGTCCATAATCTTGCATGGCTGGCAAATCATTGAATACCATTTAAGTACTGTGAGAGTCTATACCTCCATCACCCCTTCAGACCATACTCTGGGTACAGGTATTTCTCTGATCCTCAGAACAGGTCCTCAGCCCTCAAGGTCAATGCCACATATGATGTCCAATCTAACTTATCCCTTCTGCAAGTCAACCTGATCCAGCTCCACATGCTTCTTAAACACCATGATCATATCGTGCCTGATCTGCCAAGATCCATCAGCACTGTGTTGTGCTCAAGCCATTATCTTTACATTTCAGGCAATTTTCCATATGGTCAGATAGCAGGAAACCTGCTTTGCACTGAAACACGGAACTACAGATGCTGGTTTCCAGAAAAGGACACAGTGACTGAAGAAAGGTCCCTATGTGAAACGTCATCTATTCACGTTCTCCAGAGATGCTGCCTGACCCTCTGAGTTACTCCAGAACTTTGTGGCCTAACCTGCTTTATGCTGTTGGCTGGGAAACCTGCAGTGTGTTACCCTTGAACAGATGGGGGAGCTCCCAGATTAAAACTTGCTGTCTGGTTTTAGCAAGCGTTCTGGAGAGACTGTACCCACAAGCACTAGTGTGCTGCTTCCAATAGCAGGGAAACCTGTGCCTCAGTTAACAATGGACAAGGAAGCTCCAAACATTCCCAATGTAGACTACCACCAACAGATCAGAAAACGGATGACCAGATTTAACTGGTAAAACCTCAATAACTTGTTCTACAACTCCAACAGCACGGTGGCGCAGCAGTAGAGTTGCTGCCTCACAGCGCCAGAGACCCATGTTTGATCCTCACTGCGGATGTTGTCTGTATGGAGTTTGTACGTTCTCACCGCGACGTTGTGGGTTTTCTTCGAGCGCTCCGGTTTCCTCCCTCACTCTAAAGTTCCCAAGTGATAGGAGCAGAATTATGCCATTCGGCCCATCAAGTCTCCTCTGACATTCGATCATGACATCTATCGTTCCCTCTCAACCCCATTCTCCTGCCTTCTCCCCATAACCCCCGACACCCGTACTAATCAAGAACCTATCAATCTCCACATTAAAAATGTCCACAGCCTTCTTTTGCAATGAATTCCACTTCCATCTCTCTTCTCCAGTTCCCCACCCCCAACCCAAAATGCTGCTTTCTACTGCCTCCCCAAATGCTGCCTGACCCGCTGAGTTCCTCCAGCACTTTGTATTTAGGAACAGAGAGGGGCATTAATTGCTGGGGGGAATCTCTTGGGCAGGGTGAACGGGAGCTACCTGGTGACTTGCAGGACGTGCACCTCATTCGACACACACATCCGCCCGCACACTAGGGCAGAACACCCCTAACATGCTCCTGGTCTTCAAGAACCAGCCACCCGTTCACAAGCATTGATTTCTTTAATGGAATCAACTGTGACAGTATAGAAAACGGCCCATGATCACATCTACAGTCATTCAAAAGTTCATTATCTGGCAGCACAAATCTCAAATTACTCTAATCAATCAACTATAAAAATCTCTTGGATGCCCCACTTGGGGCAAATCATCGCCTCATCCGTGTCTCGTAGAGAAACACACGTGGCTCGTGTAATCCCAGTGCCCGTCCACTCAAACTCGTGTTCCCTTTGGACAGGAGATCAGGAATATTCTGGAATTTTAAAAAACAGGTGGGAGAGTTGGGGCTAGTCTGTCAGCCTGGCTGAGCACCTGGCTCTCTCAGCAGTCAGGGGGTGCTGTCCCGGGCTGGTTCTTCCTGCTCCAGTACCTCTGATAGGCCTCATCGAACAGGTGCTTGCAGGAGATGCGGGCGTCGAGCTTGCTGCAGATGAGGAATGAGCCGGCCATCTTGCGGTGCAGGGAGTAGGTCTCCTCTGGTGGCGGCACCAGCCGATGCTGGAGCATCACCGGGATCAGGCTGTGGATCCTCTTGGTGGTGTCCTGGCTGCCGAAGATGAAGGGCTCAGTGGATGAGAATGCTTCACCCAGGATCATCACCGTGTCCACGTGGGCTCTTTGCATCGCCTGCAGGGAGAAAGGGTCTCCATGTAAACTGACGCCTGTACACGGGCTGTCTGCAGCCCCCCTTCTCCCAATCTGAACCCCACCTTCGGCCACACACACCCATCTGTACCTCCTCCTCCCGGCTACACACACACACACGTGCCTGCATACAGCCCAACTACACCCTCTCTCCATGCCCTCCAGCCACACACACGTGCACCCTCCCGTCCACACTATGCAATGAATCCTCCGCACACTAACACTCAACAGCTCGTAAAGGACGAGAACAGGCCCTTCAGCCCACCACATCCATGCTGGGTCTGCACCAATCCCATTTACCAGCACGAGGACTGTGTCTACAGGGCATGGCCTTAATGTGAAAGCAGCAACGTTTAAAGGAGGTGTGGGATAAATGGCTCCACCAGCTGCACCAGAGACCCGGGTTCGATCCTGACATCAGGTGCTGTATGTGTGGAGTCTGCACGTTCTCCCTGTGAGTTTTCTCCCATGTCCCAAAGATGTGCTGGTTTGTAGGTTAATCGACCTCTGTAAATTGTCCTTAGTGGATGAAAGTGGGATAACACAAAACTAATGTGAGCAAGTGATTGATGGTTGATGTGGACTCGAAGGGCTGAAGGCCCTGTTTCCATACTGTATCTTTAAATCAAATCAAACAGTGTGTGGTGGGTGCATGGAATACTGGCAGGGATGAGGGTGAAGGCAGATACAATGGTGGTAATGGAGAGATAAGGATCACATGCAGGCAGAGATTATTTTAACAGCATTATGTTGTGCATGGAGATTGTGGGCTGAAGGACTTGTTCCTATTCTGTTCTATCTTTCTACATAACATAATTGCAACCCAATCAAAGACTTGTCCCACCCCTGTCATTCCTCCTTCTCCCTGCTCCTGTCTGGCAGAGAGTAAAGAAGCTTGAAAGCGAGCACCACCAGACTCAGGAACAGATTATTTCCCTGTTATCCGGCTTTGAACGGTCCTTCCCGAAGCTAGGGTTCTGTCTGATTCACCTCTACGCCATAGTGGACATTGGACTTAGTCTCTGGAACTGGTGCGCTACAATGCTGAGAACACTATTCTGTACTCTGTACCTGGGAGAGAGGGGTTAGATGTTCACGGTAGGGTTGGGGCGGGGGAGAGTTTCAAGTGAGGTGCGGGCAGGGGGAGGGAGACAGGGGATTTGGACGCTCTGCCCTGGGGTCACAGTGATGCACCCACCTTGGTCTCGTAGCCGGTGAGGAACTTGAGGTCGATGGACTTGCTCAGCACCGCGTCCCTGTCATTGTGGGCAGCCGCCTTCACGATCTGTGTCAACAACACCAGGGTTAGCACCACAATGGGACGAACCGGGGGCGACAAACGCAAGCGGGGGGACAGTGGGGGGAGACGACTGCTCTCACCTCGATGTAGGTGTCGGTGAAATCTTCTTCAAACGACCGCGTGGCTCCAAAATCCAACAAAGCCACCTGGGGGGGGGGGGGGGGGGGGGGGGGAGGAGGGTGGCCAGGTCAGAGCGAGAGCAACCCAGAACCCACCTCAACACCCACCCCCATCCTCACCCTACCCCCTCGTCAACCATTCCACTCACCCGGCCTACCTCCTCCACCCACCCTACCCCCCTCCACTCACCCACCCTACCCCCCGTCTCACCCTACCACCCCCCCCACACCCTATGACACCCCCCTCACCCAGCACCCCCCCTCACCCTTCCACTCCCCCCTCACCCTACCACTCACCCAGCACCCCCCTCACCCTACAACCCCCCCTCACCCAGCACCCCCCCTCACCCTACCACCCCCCTCACCCTACCACCCCCCCCTCACCCTACCACCCCCCCCCTCACCTTGCCGGTGTCGGGGTTGTAGAAGAAGTTGGACCAGTTGGGATCGGTCTGCATGAAGCGGAACTCAAACAACTCCCGCAGGCACAGCCGCAGGATGTTCTCACTGATCTGTGAGGTAGGGAGGACAACAATCAGAGACTGGCTCCACCCCTGACCCCCGCACCCCCCCCTCACCCCCATCCTCTCGCTCCGCTTTGGTCCATCACCCACACTTAGGTCACTTCCTTGTCACCCCTCACTTCCAGCACAGGAACAGCCCACAATGCACCGCCATACATTGGCAAGACCATGTGTTGTCTGCCTGCACATGATCCACATCCCCCCATACCCTGCATATTCATGTGTCTATCCAAAAGCTTCTTAAATACCACAATTGTATCTGCCTCCACCACCATCACTGACAGCACATTCCAGACCCCCACCACCCTTGATGCGCAAAACCTTACCCTGCACATCTTTAAAAAAATTGAAGATTAATTTAACTTGGTATCATGTTCGGCATGGACATTGTGGGATGAAGGGCCTGTGTCAGTGCTGCACAGTTCCCTCTCGTCCAGGCAGCGTTTTGATAAAGCTCTCCTCACGCTCTCCAAACCTGGTAGCTATGCGAGGCTGCGGCTTCAGGCAGACGCCACCTCCCTCCCATGCCGGCGCAGTTCAAAGGGAGATGGGAGGTGGAAGGGGATGAGGGAAGGAGAGGGTGTGGGAGGGAGGGGGATTGAGGGAGGGATGGGAAGGAGCGAGAGGGTGAGGGGAGGGGATGGGAAAGGAGGGGGTAGGGAGGAGGGGGCTGCACCCACCTGGTTGCGGATGGCCTGGCTAAGAGCCTGGGCCTTGTCGAGGGGGAAGCCCGGCACCAGCTCGGTGGTGAGGACGTGCCGATTGCTGAGCTCATCGATGACGGGCGGCACCACGAAGAAAGGGTCGTCCTTCACCAGCTCCCTGCGGGGTGGGGGGGCAACGTCACCTCACACATACCGCCCTCACCCCCCTCCCCTCCCCACTCCCCCCCTCACCACTCCCCCCCTCACTCCCCTCCCCCCCCTCCTCCTCTCACTCCCCACCGCCCTCCCCCTCCCCCCCCTGCTCCTCACTCCCCTCCCCTCCCCCCCTCACCTGAACTGCTTGTAGCAGGCAGCCTCCCTCTTGTAGTCGCACTCCAGGGACAGCTCCCGGCTCATCACCTCGATCATGTGCTCTGGGAACAGCCCTGCAGCAGGATCAGCACCACCGTCAGTGGGGGGACCCAGCCCCGGGGCGGAAGGGAAGGGCGGGGGATCTGTCAGAGGCAAGAGGGTGGGGGCGGGGGCGGGGGGAGGCGGGTGGGGGCAGGTGGGAGAGGGTGGGAGCGGGGGGAGGGTGGGGGCGGGGGGCGGGGTGGGGAGAGGGTGGGTCACTCACCCTCGGGCAGGGCGTTGCTCATGCTGAGCACGGAGATGAGGTTGTCTACGTCACTGGAGATGCTCTGGGCTATTCCGGGATACTGCAGGCACAAGGGGCAGGGGTCAGTGACACTCACCCTGCCTCTCTCCCCCCCACCCCCACCCGGCACCAATCCCACACCCACCCCCCCCTTGCACCAATCCCCCCCCAGGCACCAATCCCACCCCCCCCCCAGGCACCAATCCCACCCCCCGGCACCAACCCCACCCCAGCTCAGGACAGACATCCGGCCCACCCTCCACACAACTGTCCCCCACCCCCCACATCTGACACCATGACCCAGTCACGCCCCACCCCACCCCAAGAGGCAACACTCGCATCCCATAAACATCCCACCTCCTCCCCCTGCAGCCCCTTCGCACCCACCCCCACCAGATGGTGCGGTGCCGAACACCAGACGTGGGTTCACTGCACCCCCACCCCAGCTCTCTCTCTCACCCCTGGTGGGGGAGGGATCCCCCTCTCTGCTCCCCTGCCCCAGATTGTGTCACACTCACTCCCTTCGGGAGGTCTCTTTCTTTCTCTCCCATCCCCCCCCCACCCCCCAATCTTCATGGCAGGGGTCTCTCCCCCCCAGAGTATCTCCCTCTCTCTCCCCCCCCCCCTCCCCCGTGGCAGTGGTTACCTGTATCTTCATAGCCACCTGCCTCCCGTCGACCAGCGTGCCGAGGTGGACCTGCCCGATGGAGGCGGCGGCGAAGGGCCGATCCTCGAAGCTCAGCAGCTGCTGCCTCCAGTCCGGGCCCAGGTCACTCAGCAGCACCCCCTGTAGGCCGGTAGGAGGGCGGCAGCTCAGTAATGGGGACAAGGAGGGGGGTGGACATAACGGGGAACGAGGGGAAGAGAGACTGGGGAGGCGTCGGAGATGGGGGGAGGAGTGGGGAGTCGGAGAGGGGAAGGGGAGCTGGAGATGGGGGGGGTCGGAGACGGAGATTTCAGGGATCTGAGGGGGTGGGGGTGACGGGGAAAATCAGGGGATCAGATCAGATGGGGGGGGGGAGAAGCCAGGGATCAGGACGATTGTGGGGGGTGTCTCACCATCATTTGCCGGCTGGGCATGAAGTCGGCACTCTGGCGAACTCGCTCGAAGATCTTCTGCAGCTGGGGGTTGATGAAGCTGTCGTCTGGGCATAGAGACCATCACACATCACAGAGGGTTCACACCATGACCACACTCTCCCCCACCCTGCCTGCCCACCCACACATACTTTATAGAAGAGCAAAAGTGGATCAGAAATTACCCAACCATTAAAGAGGAAGTTAGCATTTAGAAGACAAACGGGTTCCTCAATCCAGCATCCGGATGAGGCTCAGCACACTGGAGGAGCAAAGACACAGCAGCAGTGGCAACAGCCACATGGAAGCAACAGCCAAGAAGCCACCCTAACACCCCTACTTCCAGAGGAGACTGAGAAAATTCAGTAAGTCTCCAGTGACTTCCGTAGAAAGCATACTGTCGGGTTACATCACAGCTTAGTTTGGGAACAGCTCTGACCAAGACCGCAATAAATTACAGAGTTGTGGATGTAGCCCAGTCCATCCCACTTACCAGACCATTGACTCCATCTGCACTTCATGCTGCCTCGGGAAAGCAGCCGACATAATCAATGCCTTGTCCCACCCTGGTCATTCCTTCTTCTCCCTGCTCTAATCCGGCAGAAGGTACAGAAGCTTGAAAGTGCGCGCCACCAGACTCGGGAACAGCTTCTTCCCCTATAATCAGGCTTCTGAATGGTCCTTCCATAAGCTAGGCTACTGTCCGATTCACCTCTACCCCATTGTGGACATTGGACTTAGTATAGTGTTTACAGGCTCGTTATGCTGCTGCAAGAATGCAAATGTTCCTTCGGTACATATGACAAGTAAACACTCTGGGCTCTCTCCAAACTGGAACACAGAGGGTTAATGTCCTTCGAGTGTAGATAAACAGGGTGATTTGGGAGGGGAATGTCAGATGATGACATTTGGAGCTGGTCATAAATTAAAACCACGCTTGAATTTCCACTTGCACAACGCACACATTCCCTTCGCTCAATCCTCAGGTTGTTTCAGTCAAGTTCATGCTCACTGGAGTGTAACGTGCTGACGTGATGTTTTATTTTGGTTGTTTACCACAGGACATAGCTGCATGGTAGGTTTCAAATGCTGCTCTCTGGATCAAGTGCCCCAGAGATCCATGATCACAATGACTGTTTCAACACAGACTGACCTGGTCAACTGGGCACAGACGCTGGGCTGTGATATAGTGGGTGACGGCACTCACTACAGGAGGATACTGTCGGAGGGAGAGTGTGCAGAAAAACTCTGCATAGGGGTTATTAACTGTAAGGAGAGATTGGGCAAACTTCGATTGTTTTTTCTGGAGCGTCTGAGGTTGAAGAAAGACCTGATAGATGTTTGAAAATTATGAGAAACATACAGGGTGGACAGCCAGAACCTTTCTCCCCCAGGGTGGAAATGTCAAAGACTAGAGGGCATAGCTTTAAGAGGGGCACAGTTTAAAGCAGATGTGCAAGACAATTCTTTCCACAGAGGGTTGTGTTTGCCTGCCACGGGTGGTGGTGGAGACAGATACAATAGTGCCGTTAAAGAGGTTTTGGGCTCGGACGATGGATATGCAGGGAGTAGTGGGATATGGAGCATGTGCAGGCTGTGGAGATTGGTTGAAAGTAGCATCATGTTCAGCATTGTGAGCCAAAGGGCCTGCTCCTGTGTTGCACTGTTCTCCCCCTGTAATAGCTGTATGGAGAGGTTGGATAGGCTGTGTTTATTCTCACCAGAACGTAGAAGGCTGAGGTGTGACCTGGTAGGATTGATAGAATCTCTAGCCCAGGGCAGTGGGAATATAGAACTAGAATTATGCAGGTTTAAGGTCAAGAGGGGAGAAAGTTAAAGATCTGATGGGTGTTTTTATACACAGAGGGGGGTAGATATATGGAACAAGTTGGCAGAGGGGGTAGTGGATGCAGACACAGACACCATTACAATGTTTAACAGACATTTAGGCAGGTACACATATTGGAAGGACATAAAGTGCTGGAGTAACTCACCAGGTCAGGTAACATCTGGAGAACATGAATTGAATCTGAAGGAGGGTCCCGGCCAGTAATGTCATCTATCCATGTTCTCCAGAGATGCTGCATGACCCGCTGAGTTACTCCAGCACTGTGTCTTTTCCCCCCAATGTCACCCAGCCATGCCTCTCAGTGCTGGGCTGAAGGTTAAGGTCAGCATAATGGGCTGACATGTGGTGCTGGCTCCTTGTAGGGACTGACAGAGGTCGCTGTGCCATAGTCAGAGTGGGGCGGGGATGGGATGGGGTATGTGACGAGGGGAGGTATCGCTTACCTTGGATGCTGAGCATTTGGCCCAGTTTGAGGGCAGCTCCCCGCACCTTGCACAGGGTATTCACAATCCTCTCAGCGTTCGCCTCTGACAGGAAGGGACTCCTGTCCATCATGGCTTTCCCACCTGTGGGCAACAAAACACACACCTCGTCAGACCTCGTGTCCAAGGCAGCTGAACACTCATACAGCCCATCACACACCAGGGCAGAACAAGGTCTGCTCCCGTCCAGCAGAAGGCACAGAAGCTTGAAAGTGCGCACCACCAGACTCAAGAACAGCTTCTTCCCCTCTGTTAGCAGGCTTCTGAACGGTTCTTCAATAAGCTAGGGTACTGTCCGATTCACCTCTACCCCATTGTGGACATTGGACTTTGTCACTGGAACTAATGGACTACAATGTTGAGAACTATATTCTGCACTCTGTATCTTCCCCTTTGTGCTACCTACTGTACTTGAATTTGACTTGGTTGTAATTATGTCTAGTATTATCTGATCTATTTGGATAGCATGCACAAACCTTTTCACTGTACCGCGGTACACTTGTCAATAATAACCCAGTTCTCTAGGACTTTGGTTAGGCTGCATTTGGAGTATTGTGTGTAGTTCTGGTTGTACCACAACAGGAAAGATGTGGAGGCTTTGGAGAGGGGGCAGAGGAGGTTTAGCAGAATTATGGCCTGGATTCGCAAGCATTAGCTACAGGGAGAGGTTGGACAGAATTGGATTGTTTTCTCTGGAATGCTTAAGTTTGAGGGGAAACTTGATAGAAGTGTATATATAGTATATCATATAAATACAATAGTGGCATTTAGGAGACTTTTGGATAGGCACTTTGATGTGCAGAGAATGGAGGGATATGGATTATGTAGAGGCAGATAAGGATTGGTTTTGGCATCATGTTCGGTACAGACATTGTGGGCCGAAGGGCCTGTTCCTGCGCTGCACTGCTCTATGTTCCTTGTAAAATTATGAGGCATTGAGAGGGTAAACAATTAGCCAGGATGGAAATATCAAAGACTAGAGGGCATAGCTTCAAGGTGAAAGGGGCAAAGTTTAAAGGAGATATGTGGGGCAAGTTTTATTTTACAGAGAGTGGTGAGTGTCTGGAAGGTGCTGGCAGGGTGGTGGTGGAAGCTGATACAGCAATGGTATTTGAGAAACTTTGAGAAAGGTCCATGGATATGCAAGGAATGGAGGGATGTGAATTAGTGGCAGGGAGGAGCAGTGGCCTGGGAAAGGAAGCATTGCGGGACGGGACGGGATGGAATGCCATCAACAAGAGGGAAGGTGGGATTTGATGGCAGGCGGTGAGGGCTGGCTGGGGATTGTTAATGGCCTGGAATGTGGAATCCCTTGATGTAGACACGATGGCTGGTGCTGCCACAGCTGCCTCGAAGCATCTCAGAAAGGACAAGCTACCGTCCTAGAGGACAGGAGCTTCGTTACAACACCCAGCTTCTGAACAACACGGAGCAGACAGGCGTTTTGCGTTGGATGTGAGATTCTGTTGCAGGTTACACACAAGAGCACCACACACTGTTTACAGGTCACAGGTCTTCACTATATCTCGGAACATGTGACAACAAATAAACCAAGTCATGTACCAAACAGACCATGCTGCCGCGGAAAAGCAGCCAACATAATCTGACCGAATAATCTTCAGTCGATGAATGGTCCCGACCCAAAACATCGCCTATCTTTTATCTCCAACGATGCTGCCTGACCCACTGACGTACTCTAGCACTGTGTCTCTACCTTCAACATAACCAAAGACTTGTCCCACCCCGGTCACTCCTTCCTCCCCTGCTCCCGTTGGGCAGAAGGTACAGAAGCTTGAAAACGTCCACTGCCAGAACCAGGAACAGCTTCTTCCTCCCTGTTATCAAGCTTCAAAATGGCCCATAACCTAGGGTACTGTCCTAATTCACCTCTACCCTATTGCAAACATTGGATATTGTCTATGGAACTGGTGTGCTACAATGCTGAGAACTATATTTTGCACTCGGTATCTTCCCCTTTGCTCTACCTATTCTATTTGAGTTTGGCTCGATTGGATTTATGTATAGTTATTATCTGACCTCTGGAAGTGCTGTGGGACGGGATGGATTTGATGGCAGGTGGCAAGGGCTGGTTTTGTTAGTTGCCTGGAACGTGGGGTCCCCTTGTTATAGACACTTTTGGTCTACCTATTGTACTGCCAGAAGGGGTGGGGTGGGGGGGGGGGGGGGGGGGTGGGAAGGGGGTTGAGGCAGGTTCAATGACAAAATTTTAAAAAACATTGAGAGTAATGACGTAGAGGCAGTCTGAAGAAGGGTCCCAAGCCAAAACAACACCTATCCTTTTTCTCCAGAGATGCTGCCTGACCTGCTGAGTTACTCCAGCACTTCGTGTCTATCCAAGGCATAGAGGGGTGTGGGCCAAACGCAGGTAAACAGGACTTAGGTCGGGAAGATGCCTTGGTCAACATGAATACGTTGGGCTGACATATGTACTTCTGTGCTAAGTAACCGGTGCCGCAGAGACTGCAGATTGCTGTGCCAGTGGCCACAGGCCATGTCCAAGTGATTAAAATATTTACTCTTGCTAACTTTGAATGGTTTGAAGGGCTTGACCGAAACAGTAGTGCAGGGAACTCTAAATAGTACACACGGGAACACTAATTCACTGCAAATAACAAAATTACAGCAGTTCTTGCTCTAAGGCAGCGCAGAGCTCAGACAGACAGCTGTGTCAAAAGGCAGCCCATTGGCAGCTCTCCCAGGAGATGACCACAAAGTGACCTTGGAGATAACGGCAAGCACACATCCCCTCCCAGGGGAACAATCCCTCCCCACACCAATCTCCCTGCTCAACCCTCCCAGGGGAGATGCTGTCGCCAACAATCCCTCCCCACACCAATCTCCACTCATCTTCACTGTCCCTCCCAGTGTGGTGGGAGATTCCAGCAAGCACACTTCCCCTTCCATGGGAGAGACACAGCTAGGAACAATATCTCCCACCTCAGCCCGTGCCAGGGGAGATACACTACCACCGACTTCAATCCTCCACCTCATCTTCATTTCCCCTCCAAGGGCCAAGACACAAGACACAACCAGCAACAAGATCTCCCACTGCAATCTCCTCCCTCAGCCTCCCCCCCACTTAAACAAAACATTAACAACGTGCTTTTGTTACACAGAGCACGGGGGTGCCTGGCACGCGCTGCCAGGGGTGGTGGTGGTGGGGGCATTTACAACAGCGGCTACAGAGCATGGGGGTGCCTGGCACGCGCTGCCAGGGGAGGTGGTGGTGGGGGCATTTACAACAGCGGCATTTAAGAGACGGATATGCAGGGAATGGAGGAATATTGATCGTATGCTCGTAGCTGTGATGGTGTTGGCATCATGTTCGGCACAGACATTTGGGCCGAAGGGCCTGTTCCTGTGCTGTACTGTTCTATAACAAAACCTCCCAGATTAATCTGCCACTCATCCTAACATCCACTCCTAGGGTTGTGGCAGACACTACCAGCGGAGAGGGGGGGGGAAAGAGAGGGAGAGAGAGGGAGAGGGAGGGAGAGAGAGTGAGAGAGAGGGAGAGAGAGGGAGAGAGAGGGAGAGAGAGGGAGAGAGGGGGAGAGAGGGGGAGAGAGGGGGAGAGAGGGGGAGAGAGGGGGAGAGAGGGGGAGAGAGGGGGAGAGAGGGGGAGAGAGGGGGAGAGAGGGGGAGAGAGGGGGAGAGAGGGGGAGAGAGGGGGAGAGAGGGGGAGAGAGGGGGAGAGAGGGGGAGAGAGGGGGAGAGAGGGGGAGAGAGAGGGAGAGAGAGGGAGAGAGAGAGGGAGAGAGAGAGGGAGAGAGAGAGGGAGAGAGAGAGGGAGAGAGAGGGGGAGAGAGAGAGAGAGAGAGCAAGCGAGGCCCAGCCTATTAACAGAATGTGCCAAAAGGCTGAGGGACAATAACAAGTGAGAAGGAGCGCAAACTGCATCAACAAACTACAAGGACCTTCAGCAGGGGAATGAATGTCTGCCAAAGCTGCAAGGTCACTGAAGGCCGCAGTGTGCCCTGTGGCCAGCACTGCAGACTGCCTCCCTCGACACCACTTGCAAAGCACAGATGGAGCAGTGCAGGGGAGGCACAGTGCAGACCCTCTATAGGGGTGGAGGAGAGGGGGTGAAAGGAGCAAGAGGATAAGCGGGGGGGGGGGGGGGGGTGGGGGGTGGAAGGGGGAGGCAAGGGCCGACTCACTGAAGGGGTGGGGGGGTTAAAGGAGTGTGGGGAGGATGGTCAGCAGGGGTGGAGGGGAGAGATAAAGGCAGACCCAATGGTTATGAACATTGAATTCTCCAGCATCAGGTGACTAACCTACAAGGACACCCCCTCCCCTTTTCGTGGGCCCCACCAAGATGGATACCCATTTCTACCTCCCCCAGTCCCCATCCTCCTACATTTTTGGTGCAAATGCAGAATAGGGTTGAGAGGGGCAGACATGGTGGGCATGCGCTGCCCTAGCAGCTGCGACTCACCTGCAGTTGGTTTGTCTTTTGTGTTGTTTTTTTTTGTCTTGATTGCAGTGTGTAGATGTGATGTAGTGTTCTTTTTGGTTGTGTGCTATGTGGAGGGGGGGGACTATAAAATTGAATTGTCTCTTCCGAACGGAGACCCAACCTTTGTTTCTGGGTGGTGTCTCCTTTCCCGCTGCGGCCTACCATCGGCCAAACACCTGGAGCTGGCGGCCTCCACCTGGGACCACCTGGGCTCTGGTTCGCAGAGCCCGCGGACTGGACTTACCATCTGCGGAGCTGGCTGCCTTCGGAGGCTGTGGTGGCGCCGCGGGAGCAGCTGCGACTCGCCTTCGGAGGCTCCGGCCGCGGGCCGTGTGGTATCGGAAGCTCGCAGCCCCCTGGGTGGGGGCCGACATCGGGAGCTCCGGCAGAGGCAGCGTTTTCGCCCGCCCCGGATTGCGGGGCTTGGGTCGGCCCACTACGGACGGACCTTTCACTGTCCGGCGCGACCTGAAATAGGCCGCGGGATTTTCTCGGCCCGGCGGGGGCTTCAATGTCGGGAGCCACGACCGCCCCCGACGTGCAGCGGCTGCGTATTCGCCCGCCCTGGATTGCGGGGCTTGGGTTGGCCCACTACGGACCTTTCACCGTCCGGCGCGGCCTGAAATAGGCCGCGGGATTTTCTCTGCCTGGCGGGGGCTTCAATGTCGGGAGCCACGACCGCCCCGACGTGCAGCGGCTTCGGCCGCGGGCCACGTGGTATCGGAAGCTCGCAGCCCCCTGGGTGGGGGCCGACATCGGGAGCTCCGGCAGCAGCAGCGTTTTCGCCCGTCCCGGATCGCGGGGCTTGGGTCGGCCTGCCGCGGACCTTTCATCGTCCGGCGCGGCCCGGAACGTGACAACTTCAACAGCCTGACCATGGGAGAAGACGGCAGGGGAAGAGAAAAAGACATTCTGGCCTTCCATCACAGTGAGGAGGTGACTGGAGGAGACTCACTGTGATGGATGTTTCTCTCTTTTTTTTTTGTGTTGGTTGTGATTGTGTGTGAAATTATTTATTTTTATTGCTCTATTGCTGGACTGTGGGTGACCTTTCATTTTATTGCACATCTTGTATGTGTATGTGACAAATAAACTTGACTTGACTTGAAATGGCCTAATTCTGCTCCTAGAAATTATGAAAATAAGACCTTGTTTATGCAGAGTCTATAGTTCTCTCAGAGTTGCAACAGATAGCAGTGAGGATGGCATTTGATGTAGTTGTCTTCATAGGTCGAGGCATTGAGTATTAGTTTACTCTTTTCTTATGCCCCTAGTGTGTGGGGAATATATGGGAAAGTGGAATAACATAGAGCTAGTATGAATAGGTGATTGATGGTTGCCATGGTGGACTGATTGATGGTGGACTGAAGGGCCCCATTTAAATGCTGCATGTCTAAACTAAACTTCAACCTTAGAAGGCAGGGCTGAAAGTGTAGCTGGGTAAACAGGGGGTGTCAGTGTGTTTGTAATGGACCCCAGTCACTAATTTCTCTCTTTTCAATTTTTGGGAAATGCTCACTGAGGGTTAAGTATTGGCCGTGATCCCAGGAACCACACCACCTGTTCTAAACGTTGGCACAAGATCACAGGGGCAGGCAGGCAGGCACTGGGCTTGACAATTCAACCAAGGACAGTTTGAAGAACATAGAACAGCACAGAACAGTAACAAACCCTTTGGCCCACAATGTCCGTGCCGAACACACCGTTAAACTGATCTCTGCCTGCACACAATCCATATCCCTCCATTTCCATGTCCCTATCTAAAAGCCTCTTAAACACTACTATTGTATCTGCCTTCACCTCCACCCTTGCCAGCGCGTTCCAGGCACCCACCACCCTCTGTCTAAAAAATCTTGCCCCACACATCTCCTTAAAATGTTACCCCTCATACCTTAAAGCCATGTGCTCTAGACTTTTATATTTCAGTACTTGGAGAAAGGTTCTGACTGCCTACCCTATCTATACATGGCATAGATTTCTGCAATACTGGGCATCTAGAGGAAGAAGCTGCCAATGGTGCCACCCACAGAAGCATGCCAGGGAGGGCTGGTGGGGTGGGGAAGACCTGAATAACCTCCAAGACAACCCAGCGCCCAGCCATGCACACAAACAACCATTAGCCGCTATCTAATTTCCAGGTCACCCTCACTAGTCAGATAAGCTGTTCTAGAATCCATGGCTCGGAGCCCAAGCTTGGCTCTGCCAAGCTGCAATCAGTGACATTGGTCTACAAGTTCCCACAGGCAGTGGTGAGGAACCACTCCTTGCTTGCACCTGCTACAATGTGAGGAATGCAGGCACATCCTTTCCCGAGGCAGGTTGCCTTCCATTTTGTACATGGCCACACAGCTCAGACACACCCAGCTCACAGACACACCGACAGAGGTAACTCCCTCAGGAGACCCAGAACGCGAGAGGGACGGTAGGACCTTCGAACATTACTGCGGGCTCATGCCGTTCCACACCTGGGGGGGTGGGGGAGATTGAAGCCAGAGACGCAATGTGCCTAAGCACACAGACTTCAATGGGACGGGACAGGCTCAGACCCAACTTGTGCAGCATGGAACAAAGCTGTGAGGAGGTTGGGCAGAGGGCAGGGAGGGGCGTGCAATCTGTCCATCAGGAGACACCCAAGCAGTGCATTACAATAACTATCACACAGGGATATGACAGTGGAGGCAGTCTGAGGAGTTTACTTTAGTGTAACTTGGGAGATATAGCGTGAAAACAGACCCTTCGGCCCACCAAGTTCGTGCTAACCAGCAATCACCCCGTGCACTAGTTCTATCTTACTCTCGAGGAGCAATTTCCAGATCATAACTAACCTACAAACCTGTATGTCTTTGGGATGTGGGAGGAAACCGGAGCACCCAGACAAAACACATGTGGTCACGGGGAGAATGTACAAACTCCGTACAGACAGCACCCGTAGTCTGGATCGAACCTGGGTCTCTGGCGCTGTAAGGCAGCAACTCTACTGCTGCACCACTGTGCCCCCAATTAGCTCCAAGGATAGGTTGGACAAACAGACTGTTCTCTCTGGAGCAGAGTTTGTGAGGAGACCTGATAGAAGTATATAAAACTGAGAGGCATAGGTAGGGTAGACAGCAAGAACAATTTTCCCAGGGTGGAAATGTCCAAGACTAGAGGGCACAGCTTTAAGTTGAGATGAGCTAAGTTAAGTGGAATTAAGTTCAAAGGTGATGTGCATAACTTGTTTTTGTTTTACACAATGCCTGGAACATGCTGCCGGCCGGGGGTGCTGGTGATGGAGGCAGATACGATAGTGGCTTTTAGAGAGACAAAAAAAACAACAGAGCTGGAGCAGGTCAGGCAGCACCACTGGAGAACATAGACAGGTGATGTTTCAGGTCAGGACCCTTCTTCAGGTTGATTATAGGGGGAGGGTAAAAGAAAGTAGGGAGAGGGGAGGGGGCAGAACAGCGCCTGGCAGGTAATAGGTGGATACAGGTGACGGGGTGGATAGGCAGATGGTTGGACAAAAGCTAGAGATGAAAGGACAAAGTGTGAGACAGGCGGTTGAAGAGTTGCGTATTGTGAAGCTTGTGGAAGGGGAGGGGAGAAAAAGGTGAGTCAAGGTGGGGCACAGGGGAGAGATAGGCACATGGATACGCAGGGAATGGAGGGATATGGACCATGTGCAGACAGAGATTGACACCATGTTCAGCAGGGACATTGTGGGCCAAAGGGTCTGTTCTTTTGCTGGACTGTTATGTTATGTGTAAAGTGCTTTGGCACTAGGGCGGCAGGGTGACGCAGCGGTAGAGTTGCTGCCTTACAGCGCTTGCGGCGCCAGGGACCCGGGTTTGATCCCGACTACGGGTGTAGTCTATACGGAGTTTGTACGTTCACCCCATGACCATGTGGGTTTTCTTCGAGATCTTCGGTTTCCTCCCACACTCCAAAGACGTACAGGTTTGTAGGTTAATTGGCTTGGTATAAATGTAAAATGTTCCTAGTGTATGTGTGTAGGGTAGCGTTAATGTGCGGGGACCGCACGGACTCGATGGGCCGAAGGGCCCGATTCCGTGCTGTATCTCTAAACTGAACCAGCCAGGAAAATACACATCAGGTCTTCCTTCGCTCCCTCTTACCATCCCGCTCTTCATGCTTCCAGCTCTTCTTGGCAACCTCAGCCAGGGCTCCGATCCCAAGTCCAACGGCCAAGCCTGTCCGGGGAGAAGTGAGAATGAGTACGCCTCTTCATCATCCCAATCCCACCTACCCTGGCCACAACGGTACTAGGGAACCTCCGGCAGCAATTCCCCCTTGGTGCCTCATCTAGGTACTGCAGGCTTATCCAATATCCCAGAGAAGGCTCAATCAGCATAGGGCCATTCCCATTGCATCTTCCTGATGAAGCCAACAGGGTCCCAAGTCTTAATAGAGACCCACGGAACTGCAGACACTGGAATTTTGAGGAAAACATATTGTGCTGGAGGATGCATGGGATTAACAGTGACTTGATGGTATGGATTCAGAACTGGCTTAGAAGACAGAGTGTTTCGGTGGAAGGACAATATTCGGGCTGGTCCAGTGGTGGGACCTCCGCTGTTTGTGCTATATATAAATGACTTGGAAATAAATGGAGATGAGTTGGTTGGATGGCAAGTTCGCAATTGTCAGCAAGATTGCTGGGTTCAGGGACTATGAGGAAGGCTGTCAAGGTATACAGTGGGATTTAGATTAGCTTCTGAATTGCACGGAGAAATGGCAGATACTGTAGATCTTAATCCGACCGAGTGTGAGGTGGTCCACTCTGGGAGGCAAAATACAAGGAGAAAACATACAATTAATGGTATGACTCTTAACAGCATTAATGTACAGAGTGATCTTAGGCTTCAACTTCATCTCCCTATAGTGGCAACACCAGTAGATAGAGTGGTAAAGAAGATATATGGTACATTTGATTTCATTCTTCAGGGCACTGAGTATAAGAGTCAGTAAGTCATGATGCAGTTCTATAGGACTTTGGTCAGGCCGCATGTGTGTGCAGTTCTGGTCGTCCGATTACAGGAAGGATGTGGAGGCTTTGGAGAAGGTGCAGAGGAGGTTTACCAAAATGATGCTTGAATTATGGGGTATTAGCTGCAGGGAGAGGTTGGACAGACTTAGATTGTTCTCTCTGGAATGCCACAGGCTGTGGGGAGACCTGACAAGACGTAGTTAAAATTATGAGAGGCATAGATAGGGCAGACAGTCAGAACCTCTCCCTCGATGGAAAAATCAAAAACGAAAGGGCATTGCTTTAAGGTGAGAGGGGGCAACATTTAAAGGCGATGTGTGGGGCAATTCCAAAAACAATGTTACACAAAGAGGGCGGCGAGTTCCTGGAAAGCATTGCTGGGGTGGGAGTGGAATCAGATACAATAGTAACATTTAAGAGACCAGGCCTGTACATAGAAGGATATTGATTATGTGCAGGCAGATAAGTCAGTCAAGGAACAGATAAGATGCTCGTGTGGGCCGAAGGGCCTGTTCCTGTGCTGTACTGTGTTCTATCTGCTTTGTGAAGCGAATAAGGCCCGGCTCATAAAAGAAGCACAAAGGAACTGCAGGTGCTGAAAACCTGAGCAAGATAGTGCTGGAATAACTCAGAGGGTTTGGCAGCATCTGTGGAGGGAACGGATTAGTTGAAGTCCTGACCCATCCATTCCCTCCACAGATGTTGCCTGACCTGCCGATTTCCTCCAGCACTTTGTGTTTTGCTCCCAAGTCTTAATGAATCATTTACAAGAGCAAACCTCTGTTAGTGCCACACTCCCTCTTATGCTCTCAGTGGTGCAACTGGAAGAGCCGCTGCCTCACTGCGCCAGGGACCCCGGTTCGATCCTGATCTTGGGTGTTGTGTGTGGAGTTTGCACATTCCCCGTGTGACTTTGTGGGTTTCCTCTGGGTGCTCTAATTTCCTCCCACATCCCAATGACGTGCGGGTTTGTAGGTTAATTGTAGGTTAATTGTTCCTAGTTTGTAGGGAGTGGATGAGAAAGTGGGATAACATGGAACTAGTGTGGACAGGTGATCGATGGTCAGCGTGGACTCGGTGCCTGTTTCCATGTTGTATCTCTAAACTCAACTAAACTCTACTGGAGCGGCAACCTTGATTCAAGTACGTTTGGATCAGGGGAACTCCCCACTTCGCCCGTCACACTCCACTGATCTGGGCATACAGCGCGTGGAAGGCTTGTGAAACCAGAGAGTAATATCACAGTGGAGTGTGTACAGACAAACCCACTGGGTCACATGTATTTACAGAGTAAACAGTGAACTAAAGCAGAGAGAAAAAAAAATCTTATCATGCATACTGAACACAAAAGTACAAAACACTTTTGGATGAACTTAGCAGGTCAGGCAGCATCTGTGGAGGGAATTGGACGGATGGTGGTGGAGAGTCAATAGCTTCAAGTTCTGAGGGGTGATCTTATAGAGGCGTGTAAAGCAATCAGGGAAATGCACTGTGATGTATGACCACTTAAACATACGCCGTTCCTGTAAATCTGGATCACTGGGACCCCCTTCACTAGAAGGACTACAGCTGTTCGAGAAGGCAGCTCGCTCCCACCTTCTAAAGGGCAATTGTGAATGGACAAAAATGCTGGCCTTGCCAGCGACACCCAGCTCTGGTATTATTAATTCCCCACTAATAATCGCAAATAACAGCAGCGCAAGGTAACCAAGGTTACAATGGTGCTGCCTGATTCAGGGCAGGTTTGGATGCGTTGGGACTGAACTCGTTACTCTAGCATTTTGTGAAGAGTTACTCCAGCATTTTGTGAATAAATACTTTCTATTTGTACCAGCATCTGCAGTTATTTTCTTATCCCACCCCTCTCAAGAATGCTTCCACTCTCCCTGCTAGCTGCAGCCCTGGGATACAATCACTCCAACAACTTTCACCTCTCTGGCTGTCGCTTCCCCACGTTGCCCAACACCTCCGCTCCAAACAGCTACTGAAAGCGATTTGACCGAGCACCTCAAAGCAGCACCTTCCAGGCGCCCTTTAAAATAAAAAGTCCCACACATCCCCTTCAAATATTGCCCCTGTCACCTTAAAGCTATGCCTTCTAGTATTTGATCTTTCTATTTTGGAGAAAAAGGTTCAGACAGCCTACTCTATCTCTGCCTCTCAGAATTTTATATACTTCTATTTATTCTCCCTATAACCTCCTGTATTCCAAAGAACATAATCCAAGCCTGTCCCACACCACCCTGTGATTAATAGCACCTAATCCAGGCAACACTCGGGTAAACCTGCACTGCACCCTCTCCAAAGTCTCCACATTCTTCCTGTACTGGGGGGGAGCATGCAATACTCCAAATACATCCATGGAGCTATACAGCATGGAAACAGGCCCTTTGGCCCAACTTGTCCATGCTGACCAAGATGACATACTGGGCTAGTCACATTTGCCTGTATTTGATCTATAGCCCTTTATTATCCCTATATCCCAACCATGTAAAATATTTGATAAAAGTGTATAAAATCATGAGGGGAATAAAATGGTGAATGCATTTTCAGTCTTTTACTGAGATTAGCGGAAACAAGAGATAGGTTTATGGTGAGAGGGGAAAGATTTAATAGAAAATTAAGGGGCAAGATTTTCACACAGAGGGTGATGGGTATATGGAACAAACTGCCAGAGGAGGTAGTTGAGGCAGGCACTATAACAACATTTCACACAGTTGGATGTGCATGGATAAGAAAGGTTTAGAGGGACATGGGCCAAACACGGGCAAATGGGACTAGCTTAGATGGAGCATCTTGGTCAGCATGGTTGAGTAGGGACAATGGGCCTGTTTCCATGCTGTATGACTATTACTTAATAAGTTACATTAGGGATAAACTCTTGAACAATTAACAAGGATGAGGAGATCAATGTTTACATGAACATGTGATAGTGAGTCTGGGTGAGAGAACATACCGGGCGGGAGGTTGCCTGGGATGGAGCATTTCAGTTATAGGTTTACGGTTAGGGGAAAAATTTAAATAAGAACCTGAAGGGCAAGTTTTTCAGTGGTGCATGGAACGAGCTGCCAGAGGAGGTACGATAACAACATTTCAAAGACACCTGGACAGGTAAATGGATAGAAAAGGTTTAGAGGGATATGGGCCAAACACAGGCAAGTAGGACTATCTTGAATGGGGCATTTTGGTCGGCAGGGGTAAATTGGGCTGAAGGGCCTGCTTCCACGATGTATGGATCCATAAATATGAGTCTAGGAGAGACTGGATCTGCTGCACTGGAGCAAAAGAAACAGAGGGACGAGCTGATAAGAGGCGTACAAATTTATGAGGGGCATAGATAGGGAGGAATAAGAAACTGTCCCCAACAGCAGGGGTATCCAAAACTAGAAGAGTTGAGTATGGAAGTAAGTGTTTCTGAGGAAGAACTTTCTACCCCACAGAGAGTGAGTGACCTGGAATGCACAGCCCGAAGGGATGGTGGAATCAAACACCACTTATGAAATATTTAGACATGCACTTGAATTGGCAGGACATAGGAAGAGAGAGACCAAGAGGAAAATTGATTTGTGTAGGAGGATATTCAATAGGAAGGACATGGTGGGCAGAGAGGTCTGACTCTGTGCTCTATGACTCCACGAAACTCCAAATATCAAAGATAAAAAGCAGAGGCCAGGCATTTCATGCTATTTTAATTCTGGCCGAGATCCAGAATTTCACAAGTGCCAGCACTTTTACAAGCTCCTTCGCCCAACAACAATTAAACTCTGACTGATTATCAGGGACTCCTTTGACCGACCGGCAGCAGGCAAGAACAAGAAAACAAATGCCAGACAAAAGAAACGTGGCAAAAAGGAAAAGGATGTTTCCACTTGTGAGAGAGTCTAGGACCAGAGGGCACAGCTTCAGAATAAAAGGATGCATCTTCAAAATGGAGATGAGGAGGAATTTCTTTAGTGTGGGTATTTTTAAGGCGGAGATTGAGATTCTTGATTAGTAAGGATGTCAAGGGTTACGGGGAGAAAGCAGAAGAATGGGGTTGAGAGGGAAAGATAGATCAGCCATGATTGAATGACAGAGTGGACACGATGGGCTGAATGCCCTACTTCTGCTCCCATCATTTATGAACATACGGCTGTAGAGGCCAAGACGTTGGGTATTTTTAAGGCACTGATTGATAGGTTCTTGATTAGTAAGGGTGTTAACGGTTACAAGGGAGAAGGCAGGAGAATGGGGTTGAGGGAGAAAAATAGATCAGCCACAATCGAAAGGCAGAGCAGACCCGATGGACCAAATGGTTTCATTCCACCCGTGTCTTATGGTCTTGTAGAAAACATTACCTCCGAAAGTGGCCAGCCGGCCGATCCTGGTGGACGGAACCTTCCTCTCGCGAGCCCGTTCACTCAGCTGGGGAAACAAAACCAAGCATGAGCAGAGAGCGGGACCAGTGGGGAATTCCCATTTCATTAGATCCTTGCACGTCAGCACCTCCGCTGTTGACTGCATCATGGGGAACAAAGCTGCCTGTATACAGCATGATCTCAGATAAAGCAGGTCAGTGGGACTCCAGCCTATCAATCCAACTCGTCCATGCCAACCTTGATGCCCATTCTATGCTATTGCCACCTGCCCCCATTTGGCCCAGGCTGACTTTGATACCCATTCTTTGCTGGTCCCACCTTCCCACGTTTGGCCCATATCCCTCCAAACCTATTCTATCCATGCACCAGTCCAAATGTGTCAAATGTTGGAACAAGGAACTGCAGACGCAAGTTTTTAAAAAAAAGACACAAATTGCTGGAGTAACTCAGCGGGTCAGGCAGCATCCCTGGAGAACATGGATAAGTGACGTTTCGGGTTGGGACCCTTCTTCAGACTGGAAGGTGCTGACCTGAAACATTGGGTTGAGGGATGAAACCAGAGCACCCAGAAGAAACCCATGCACACACAGGGCGAACATGAAAACTCCACACGGTGGTCAAGATCAGACTTTTATGTTTAGGTATATGGCATGGAAATAGGCCCTTCAGCTTTCTGAGTCCGCGCTGGCCATCGATCACCCATTCACACTAGTTCTATGTTATCCCACTTCCACATCCACTCCCTACACACTGGGAGCAATTTATAGAGGGCCGATTAACGTACAAACCCGCACATCTTTGGGAACAGTACAGCACAGGAATAGGCCCTTCGGCCCACAATGCCCGTGCCAAACATGATGCCAAGTTAGAGGGATGTAGATGGCCATGGGGAAGGGAACCAGAGGAAGTTCCCGCAGTCCTCCATGGCCGGGCTAACACTGTCCGTACAGGTCAGGGTCATTATCAAACTGCTGTTGTGGATCTTTCCAAAAGACAACTTGGCTGCCCGGGTTCCTACACTGGAAGTGATTGTACTCAAGATAGAACATTGGAGGAGGTCCAAACGAGAGTCACTTGGCTAGGACAGCACAGCGGTAATTGCTACCTCACAACGCCAGAGACCCGGGTTCAATCCTGACTACAGGTGCTGTCTGTACGGAGTTTGCCTTTGCTCCCTGTGACCACGTGGCTTTTTTCTGGGTGTTCCGGTTTGCTCCCACACTCCAAAGACCTACAGGTTTGTAGGTTAGTTAGCTTTGGTAAAAGTTGTAAATTGCCCCGAGTGTTCAGTTTCAGTTCAGTTTAGTTTATTGTCCCGTGTACCGAAGTACAGTGAAATGTTTTTTGTTGTCTGCTAACCAGTCAGCAGAGAGACAATATATGATTACAATCAAGCCATTTACAATGTGTACACACATCATAAGGGATAATGTTTAGTGCAAGGTAAAGCCTGATCAAAGATAGTCTGTAGGTCACCAATGAGGTAGATAGTAGTTCAAGACTGCTCTCTTGTTGTGGTAGGACGATTCAGTTGCCTGATAGATACCCTACCGTACAACCTCAGGACTGCTTTGATCGCACCGACTGGGACCTGTTTGCACAACAGGCAACCTGCGGTTCTGAGGTAGACTTGGAGGAATACACATCCACTGTGCTCTCCTACACCAACTGCTGTGTGGAGAATGTCACAGTGGACAAGGAAATAAAGATGTTCCCAAACCGGAAACCCTGGATGAATAAGGAGGTGCTGAGAACCTGCTGAGGGCACGCAACAATGCCTTTAAATCTGGTGACACTTCAGCATAGTGTTGCCAGATCAAACCTGAACAAAGGTATAAAAAGGGCCAAAGACACCCACAGGCAGCGGGTGGAAGACCACTTCAATACCACGGACACCAGAAGCATGTGGCAGGGTGACAGGGACATCACTGGCTACAAGAGCAGCCCTGCCTGCCCCCACAGCGATATCACACTTACCAACGAGCTAAACACCTTCTTTGCCCACTTCGAAACTGGCAAAACCACCTTGAGTGGAAGAACCCCAGCCGAGGCGGAGGGACTGGTCTTGCAACTGAGCACACAGGAAGTACAACGTGCTCTGCAAAGGGTCAACCCACGCAAGGCTGCAGGCCCGGATGGAGTTCAAGGAAGGGTATTTAGGGACTGTGCTGAACAGTTGGCTGAGGTATTCACCAGGATCTTTAACCTGTCGTTATCTCTAGCTACGGTCCCCAAGTGCCTGAAGTCGGCTACCATAGTGCCGGTGCCGAAAAAAGCAAAGATCACCAACCTGAACGACTACCGTCCGGTTGCCCTAACTCCTATAGTCATGAAGTGCTTTGAAAGGCTGGTCCTCTCACACATCAAATCCAGCATCCCTGACTCACTGGACCCACATCAATTTGCATACAGGTCAAAAAGATCCACAGAGGACGCCATCTCTCTGGCTCTTCACAATGTCCTGACTCACCTGGAGAGACAGGGCACGTACGTGAGGATGCTATTCATTGACTATAGCTCTGCCTTCAACACGGTCATCCCCACCAAGCTCATCACCAAACTCCACCAGCTAGGCCTCGGCTCGTCATTATGTGACTGGATCCTGGACTTCCTGCTGGAACGACCGCAGGCAGTAAGAATGGGCCCGCACCTGTCCTCCACTATCACCCTGAGTACCGGCACACCACAGGGCTGTGTTCTGAGCCCCATGCTCTACTCCCTATTCACACACGACTGTGTTCCTGTATTCGACACCAACACCATTGTCAAGTTTGCAGACGACACAACGGTGATCGGGCTGATCACCAACGGTGATGAAACAAAATACAGAGCGGAGGTGCAGAACTGGCGGACTGGTGCTCTGATAACAACCTGTCCCTAAATACCACCAAGACCAAGGAGCTGATCATCAACTTCCGTAGGTCACACAATGGGGAATACGCCCCGATATTTATCAACGGGGACAGTGTGGAGAGAGTGTCCAGCTTCAAGTTTCTGGGTATTTACATTTCGGAGGACCTAACATGGTCCATTAACACTGCTGCGCTGGTCAAGAAGGCACAGCAACAACTGTTCTACCTAAGAACACTGAAAAGGTCTGGTCTACCCCAACAGCTGCTGACGACCTTCTACTGCTGCACCATAGAGAGCATCCTAACACATGGCATCCCTGTGTGGTATCTCAAGGTCATGAACATTTTGTTGGCCAAGCTTCCCAAAACAGTGGGAGGAGAATGTATAGAGGAAAGTCCCGGTTTTCATTGCATGCAGGCACAAGGAACTGCAGATGCTGGCATCTTGAGCAAAACACAAATTGCTGGTGAAACTCAGCAGGTCAGGCAGCATCTGGGGAAGGAATGGACAGTCAACGTTTCGGGTCAGAACCCTTCTTCAGACAAGGAATAATCCTAACCTGAAACATCACCTGTCCATTCCCTCACCATCACCTGTCTTCAATACATTCCTGAATCTATCTGCAAATTCCCGTCTGTTGACAGAGTCGTCATCCATCCTAATATAAACCTTTCTCCCAAAAGGTCCACTTCCTTTTCTCAGAAGTGTGACTGACACAAATAGAGGAATATTACTACACGGATGGCTCTTCAATCCTGGACAGTTCCAGATATAGTGGCGAAAACTCTGGATAATCCATCACTATTTGCCTACTTTTATCAATGATTTTAGCATTTGGATTACTTACTGATTACAACACTAGGGACTTTGTGCAAATGTCAATGTCAGCTCCCAGCAGACCAATGCCTCCAGTCTTACGTACTCTCTTATTTCTCTGTACCCCTGCAACTTATTCCCTCTCACATTCCCATTAACTACTGCAAGATTCTACACATACAGCCATACAGCGCGGAAACAGGCCCTTTGGCCCAACTTGCCCACCACCGATTGACATGTCCCATCTACACTAGTCCAACCTGCCTGCTTTGGCCCATATCCCTCAAAACCTTCCCTATCTATATACCTGCCTCCTCTGGCAGCTCGCTCCATACACCCACCACCCCTCATTTCCTGCGCTCCAAGGAATAGAGTCCCAGCCTGCTTAATCTCTCTATATAATTCAGACCTTCGAGTCCTGGGGACCAGGACACACTAGGGATGATTTACACTAACAATATTCTACACACACTACGGACAATTTGCAATTATACCAATCCAATTAACCTACAAAACCTGTATGTCTTTGGAACACAAGAGGAAACCGGAGATCCCAGAGAAAACCCCCACGGTCACGGGAGAACATACCAACTCCATACAGACAAGCACCTGTAGACAGGGAACATGGGTCCCTTGCATTGTAAGGTTACAACTTGACCACTGCCCCACTGTGCCACCCGTTCTCCCTCAAAGTACCATTCAATTATCCCCCGAGGACTCTATCTGATACTGTTCCACTGTCTGTCAGGCACAGTTAGAAAGAGCAGCTATCCGTTTACTCCGTCCAAACCATCATGATCTGGTGCACAGCTATCAAATCTCCTCTCAACTTTGTTGTGCCAAGAGAGCGAGCATCTGTGATCTCAATCATTCCAGTCCTCCAAGTTGTCAGCCGAGCACCTGGCTGACTTCCTGCTGTTTTAATGCCCCGCAAACTGTCCTCAGTCCATACAATCCAGACAAGAGACAGCACTGGGACGCAGCGGCAGAGTTGTTGCCTTAGAGTGCCAGAGACCCAGTTCGATCCTGACTACGGGACACAACATGCTGGAGTAACTCAGAGGGACAGGAAGCATTTCTGGAGAACATGGATAAGTTGTTTTTCTTCAGATGCTGCAATCAGTTTGAAGAAGAGTTCCAACCCGAAACGTCACACGTTCATGTTCTCGAGAAATGCTCCCTGACCTGCTGAGTTACTCCAGCAATGTGTGTCCTTTAATGTAGGATCAATGTAAATGAGTGGCTGATAGCTCAGACCAAGGGCCAAAGGATCTGGTCTGTGCTGACTGCATGTCTCTATGATGCACACAAAGGGACGAGGGGCCACTTCCTACACCGATGGCATCTCGTGCCACCGATAAAACCCAGGACAGCTGCTGCACTGGTCGGACCGTGCAGTCACCGCAGCGGCTCACATCCTCCACATCATCCCAAAGTCAGCCGTGGAACGGAGCCATCATGTTTCCTTGAACAGCTTTTTTTGAATAGGGAGCGGCACAAGGGTAGAGTTACTGCCTTTCAGCGCCAGAGACCCAAGATTGATCCTGACCTCGGGTGCAGTTGGAAAGGAGTTTGTACATTCTCCCTGTGACCGCGTGGATTTTCTCCAGGTGCTCTGCTTTCCTTCCACACTCTTTGTTCAGCTTTGTAGGTTAATTGGCTTCAGTAAGATTGTCCTTACTGTGTAGGATAGTGTTAGTGTACCGGGTGATCGCTGGTCGATACGGACTCGGTGGGTCTAAAATCTAAAGTAACCTGGCACATATAAGAGTTACCCAGAAATGTCCGTCAGATACTCATGAAGGAAGACCCCTTTACCGTGTCTGCACATGCAATGACATCTGTCCATTCGCTCCACAGATGCTGCCTCACACTTGGAGGTAGGTACATGGAGAAAATAGGTTCAGAGGAATATGGGGCAAATGAGGCTAGCTTAGAAGAGGCATCTTGGTCGGCATGGCCTGTTTCGTTTGTAGCTGCTCTTATATCTAGCAGTAAATGTTGTAACCTTTATCTGTGCACTGTGGACAGCTTGATTGTAGTATTCATGTATAGTCAGTCCTTTCTTTGACTGAATAGCAAGCAAACAAACGTTTTTCACTGTAACTCAGTATATGACAATCTATACACTAAAACTCTCGTTTGTTTGTTCCTGAACTACAGCCAAACCAGTACACGATAGAGCAACAATTTTAGGCCCACCTTACTCACCGTTGTCCCTTTGGTGCTAATGGAAGAAGTTTAATTGAAATCAGTGTTATATTTTTTAGGTGATTCACATTTTAAAGTCTAAATCTATCTCCTAGGGAGGGGAGGGGGAGGGAGGATAAGGGGGGTTGAGGGGGATGGAGTGGGGGGGAGGGGGAGTGGGGGAGGAGAGAGTGCTGCACCAATGCAGGAGACGTTTGGGCACAACGGGTCCACTTGGTCTAGTAATAAACTTAAACTAAAACTAAACAAGGATCTGCAAATACTGGAATCATGAGCGTAACAAAGTGCTGAAGGAACACAGCAGGTCACGCAGCATCTGGGGAGGGAATGTACGGACGACGGTTCCAGTCGGGACCCTTCTTCAGACTGATTGGAGTTATGGCGGCGAGGGAAGGAGTGAGAGAAAACTGGAAAAGAGATGAGGGTGGGACAAAACCTGGCAAGTGATAGGTGGTTACAGGCAAGGGGAAAGGGAGAAAATTCTTCAGACTAACAACCCAAAACACAACGTCTATCCTTTCCCAACCCAGATGCTACCTGACATTTGGATGAGTACATGGAAAGGAAGGTTTAGATGGATATGGGCCAAAAGCGAGCAAATGTGACTGGCTTAGATGGGGCATCTTGGTCAGCAAGATCAAGATGGGCCAAAGGGCTTGTTTCCATGCTGAATGACTACGACCGAATGTTTTTTGCTTACTGTGGTGATTGCAATGGCGGGGAGGCTTGGTGGGAAGAGGTAGGCTTACAGGAACCTACCATCTGCCTGTAGGGCTTGTCAGCAGGGCTGACTTTGGCCTCTCGAGCCTTGTCAATGTCCTCTGCGGTCAGCCCACTGACGGAGCGGTGGTCCTGGTGGAAGAAGCGCCTTGGGGCCGCCGACGAGAGAAGTCGGCTTGGCTGTACAAAATGGCCGCCCATCTTCCCGGAGCAGGTGGGGTCAAAGGCCGCGGGGTCACCCATCGCCTGCCGATGCTGGACATCTGAGGCCACCTCTGGCGTCTCCAGGTCCAAGGCTTCACTGGACACGCCCAGCTCCGAGGACAAATCATCCTCCGTCTCCGTGAAGCTTTCCTGCTGCGGCCCGAGGTCCTGGAGTGGAACACACGTCAACAAGCAATGACCGACAGGAACCTGCTGCCACCCACCCAGCACCCGCGGCACACAACAGGCACAGCACCACCCTCACACCCAGCACTCGCGCCAAGCACCCACCGGGCACCCATCCACCCTCAAATCCAGCGGCAATCTGCAGGGCAACCACACACAATACCCGCACTTAGGAGAGTGTGCAGAAATGAACTGCTAATGCTGGTTTATACCGAAGGTAATAATAATAATAATAATAATGCATTACATTTATATAGCGCTTTTCATACACTCAAAGACGCTTTACAGGGATTTAAAGAACATAGGGAAGTGAATAAATAGATAAATAAGTAAACGAACAGAGAAAGGAGACAGAAGGTGAGGTGACCTTCAGTGGTTGAAGGCAGTACTGAACAGTTGAGACTTCAGTGATGTTTTGAATGTGGTGAGTGAGGAGGAGTCTCTGACGGTTTGGGGTAGTGAGTTCCATAGGGTGGGAGCAGCGATGGAGAAAGCCCTGTCCCCCCAGGATCTGAGTTTGGTCCGGATGGGGGGGGGATAGGAGATTGGCAGCAGCAGAGCGGAGGGTGCAGGTGGGAGTGTGCCTGTGGAGGAGGTCAGTCAGGTAGGATGGGGCCAGGTTATGGAGGGCTTTGTAGGTCATGAGGAGGATTTTGTACTGGATTCTCTGGGGGATGGGGAGCCAGTGGAGTTTGTAAAGGACGGGGGTGATATGGTCACGGATCGGGGTGTGGGTGAGTAGACGGGCAGCGGAGTTTTGAATGTATTGAAGTTTACTGATGATTTTTTAGGGTGCACCATAGAGGAGGCTGTTGCAGTAGTCCAGACGGGAGGTGATGAAGGCGTGGATGAGGGTTTCTGCAGCTGTGGAGGATAGGGATGGACGGAGACGGGCAATGTTTTTGAGGTGGAAGAAGGCTGTCTTTGTGATGTGTTTGATGTGTTTGTCGAAGGAGAGGGTTTGATCAAAGATGATTCCAAGATTCTGGATGTGAGGGGAGGTGGATACTGGGAGACCTTCAATATTGAGGATGAAGTTTTGGGTGGATTTGGTGAGCGTTTTTTGACCAATGATGATGATTTCAGATTTGTTGCAGTTGAGTTTGAGGAAATTTGATTGAAGCCAAGATTTTATTTCAGTGATGCAGTTTGTCAGTGTAGAGTGTGTGGTGGTGGAGATTGACTTGGTGGAGATGAGGAGCTGGATATCATCGGCGAAGCAGTGGAAGTTGAGACCATGACGGCGGATTAATTGACCAAGGGGGAACAGGTAGAGGATGAAGAGGATGAAGGACTGAGCCTTGGGGGACACCTTGGGGGAGGGGAGCGGTGGGGGATTTACAGTTGTTAATGGAGATGAACTGGTGCCTGTCAGAGAGGTAAGATTTGAACCAGGACAGGGCTGTGCCGGTGATGTTAAAGGAGGTTTCAAGTCGGGTGAGGAGAATAGAGTGATTTATGGTGTCAAAGGCGGCGCTGAGGTCAAGTAGGATGAGGATGTTGAGGTTGCCAGCGTCGGAGGAGAGGAAAAGGTCGTTTGTGATTTTGAGGAGCGCAGTTTCAGTACAGTGGTTGGAGCGGAATCCGGATTGGAAAGTTTCATACAGGTTATTGGTAGAGAGGTGGTATTTGAGTTGGGAAGCTACAGCACGTTCCAAAACTTTGGACAGAAAGGGTAGGTTGGAGATTGGTCTGAAGTTGTTTGGGGTGGCAGGGTTGAGACCAGGTTTTTTCAGAATGGGGGTGACAGCCGCGATTTTGAGGGATGGCGGGACGATGCCAGTGGACAGGGAGGAGTTTATTGTTGCAGTGATAAGTGGAGAGAGAGCAGGAAGGCAGGCCTTGACAAAGCTGGAGGGGATGGGGTCCAGAGAGCAGGTGGCAGTTTTTATTCCTGTGAATAGACAATAGACAAACTCCTCAGTCAGAGGTCAGAGAGGTCGGTGGTGGAGACTGGGGAGAACTGAGGCAGGGGTTGACAGGATAAGGGGGGGGCAGGTGGTTTGAGGGGGAGCAGGTGCGTTGGTGGTTAAGGTGCTGTAGATGCTGTCTATTTTGCTTTGGAAGAATGAAAGGAAAGTGGTGCATTTGTCAACTGTGAATGATTGGGAGATGGTGTCCAGGGGGCTGAGGAGTTTGTTTATCGTAGAGAAGAGTGTTTTGGGGTTTCCGGAGCCAGAGTGAATTATTTGAGTAGTAGGTGGAGTGGGCACGGGAGAGGGCATCTTTGTAGTGCTGCAGGTGGTCTTTGTAGGCTTGGGAGTGAATTGTGAGACCTGTTTTGTTGCGGAGTCTTTCAAGTTGGCGGGCATGAGTTTTCATCATGCGGAGTTCGGGGGTAAACCAGGGAGCAGAGTGGGTGAAGGAAACTGTTTTGGTTTTTGTAGGTGCAAGCTGGTCGAGGCAGGAGGAGAGTGTGGTTGTAATAGTCAGTGAGGTCAGAGGGGCTGTGGAGGTCAACGAAGGGAGAGGCGGACATTATTTCAGAGAGGGAGGATGAGAGCGAGGTTGGTGAAACAGAGTTCAGCTTACGGAAGTTGATTTTGCGTTTTTGCCTTGGAGCTGGGGTGGGAATGTTGACAGACATGGTGATGGCTAAGTGATCAGAGAGAGTGGGGTCGGAGCCAGAGAGGTGATGTAGATTTAGTCCAGTGGAGATAGACACAAGGTGCTGGTGTAAGTCAACAAGCTGTCAGTGGAGGTAATAGAGGCAGGTGCACTGGGCAGGTTCACTGGATAGGAAAGATTTAGAAGGATATATAAGCTTAACATGGGCAAATGGGACTAGCTTAGATGGGGCATCTTGGTTGGCATGGACAATTTGGTCCAAAGGGCCTGTTTTCATGCGTTACGACTCTGACCCGGTCGAGTGAGCACAGCTTCAACACCATCCAGGACAAAGTAGCCCAACGAAGTGGCATCATTACCAACCATCCTAACCATGTATTCCCTCTTTATACCAGTGGATAATTGGTATAAAGGAGAGGTTGCACAAACTTGGATTGTTTTTTCTGGAGCGTCGGAGTTTGGGGGGGACCTGATAGAAGTGTATAAAATTGTGAGAGGCATAGATAGGGTAGACAGTCAGAACATTTTTCCCCCCAGAGTGGAAATGTCAAAGATTAGAGGGCATAGCTTTAGGGTAAGAGGGCAAAGTTTTTTTTTTTTTTTAAACACAGAGGGTGGTGGGTGCCTGGAACACACTGCCAGGGGTGGTGGTGGAACAGATATGATAGTGGTGTTTACGAGGCTTTTAGAGAGCAGTTTAGCTCGGCATCATGTTCGGCATGGACATTGTGGGGACGTACTGGAGACACTGCAGAGGATTGCTTGGCGTTGCGCGTACCTGCATCTTGCCCACCGCTGTGTTGATGGCATCCTGGGCTGAGTCCCGCCAGCCCTGGGCCACCGCTTCACTGCCCGACACCATGGCACGCAGCTGTGTGGCCTGGGTCTCCACAATGGCCTGGCTCAGCTTGGCCAGCCCCCTCACCAACATGACCACGTCACCTGCCATCCTCCGTCCGTCACCTGCAAAAACACAGCGCCCAGACCGACACTTCAAAACAAACAGCCCAGGGAAGCTGCAGCCTCATCCAGCCCAGGGACACCATGCCCTCCATCAGGACACTGGCCCTCCGACCTAACTCACCCACGCCAACCAAGATGCCCATTCTATGCCCACCTGCCCATGTTTGGCCCATATTCCTCTAAATCTTTCCTGTCCAACGTACCTGTCCAAATGTGTTAAACGTCAGCACAGGGAACTGCAGATTCTGGGAGTTTACAAAAAGGGACACAGAAACCCAGGACCCAGACTGACAGGTCAAGCCAGAGGCGGGCCGGGGAAGGTGCAGTGACACCACACCTCACCCACCCCATGGATACCAAGCCCTCCCTCCACGCTGAAGGAAGGGACAGACAGCAGGAACTGCAGTGCTGGAGTAACTTAGCAGGTCATGTAGCATTTCTGTAGAACATGCATAGGTGACGTTCCAGGTCTGGACCCTTCTTCAGACTGATTGTAGGGGGTGAGAAAGCTGGTGGTGGGACAAAGCCTGGCAAGTGATACCGATTTTCTGAAAAAGGGTTCTGACCCAAAACATTGCCTAATCATTTTCTCCAGAGATGCTGCCTGACCCACTGAGTTACTCCAGCATTTTGTGTCTATCCTGGGAAGTGATAGGTGACAATAGACAATAGGTGCAGGAGTAGGCCATTCGGCCCTTCGAGCCGGCTCTCTGCTGTAAGGCATCAGCCCGACTAGCTCCGTGCTGCCCAATATGTTTATTACTGGATATTGGCTATAAGAAAAGGTTGGGACAAACTTGAATTGTTTTCACTGGAACATCTGTAGCTAAGGGGAGACCTGATGAAAAGTCATAGTTATGAGGGGCTTAAGTAGGGTTGGCATGTAGGGTAGAACCTTTTTTATCCAGGATGGAAATGTCAAAGACTCAGGGACATAAAGTGCTGGAGTAATTCAGCAGGTCAGGCAGCATCTCTGGAGAACATGGATTCTTCAAACTGGAATTTAGAAGGATGAGGGGGGATCTTATCGAAACATATAAGATAATTAGGGGATTGGACACATTAGAGGCAGGAAACATGTTCCCAATGTTGGGGGAGTCCAGAACAAGGGGCCACAGTTTAAGAATAAGGGGTAGGCCATTTAGAACAGAGATGAGGAAGAACTTTTTCAGTCAGAGAGTGGTGAAGGTGTGGAATTCTCTGCCTCAGAAGGCAGTGGAGGCCAGTTCGTTGGATGCTTTCAAGAGAGAGCTGGATAGAGCTCTTAAGGATAGCGGAGTGAGGGGGTATGGGGAGAAGGCAGGAACGGGGTACTGATTGAGAGTGATCAGCCATGATCGCATTGAATGGCGGTGCTGGCTCGAAGGGCTGAATGGCCTACTCCTGCACCTATTGTCTATTGGAGAAGAGTCAATAGACAATAGGTGCAGGAGTAGGCCATTCGGCCCTTTGAGCCAGCACCGCCATTCAATGTGATCATGGCTGATCATTCTCAATCAGTACCCCGTTCCTGCCTTCTCCCCATACCCCGACTCCGCTATCCTTAAGTGGATACAATTTTTTAGATTGAGAGAAATAGAGATACAGTATGAAAGTAGGCCTTTCACCCCACTGTGGTCACACCAACCAGGTTGAACACCAACCTGCTCATACTAGATTTTAGAGATACCGCGCAGAAACAGGCCCTTCGGCCCACCGGGTCCGTGCCGCCCAGCGATCCCCGCACACTCACACTATCCTACATCCACTAGGGACAATTTTTACATTTGCCCAGCGAATTAACCTCCAAACCTGTACGTCTTTGGAGTGTGGGAGGAAACCAAAGATCTCGGGGAAAACCCACGCAGGTCACAGGGAGAACGTACAAACTCCGTATAGACAGCGCCCGTAGTCAAGATCGAACCCGAGTCTCCGGCGCTGCATTCGCTGTAAGGAGACACTGCCTGATGAAGGCAGTCAGTATCATCAAGGACCCAGACCACCCTGGTCACACTGTCATTGTACTCCTGCCATTGGTACAGGAGTCTGAAAACTTTTAACAACCAGGTTCAGGAACAGATTCTTCCCAACAACCATTGTGCTATTGAACACGACAAACTCCAACTAACCTATGAACTGTCTTGGTTGCACTATGGACTTCACACTTGTTTTATTTTGTTTTACACCCGTTTTTTATTTATTGAACTTTTGTTTGTTTATTATGTTATCTATTGAGTACGGTATTTACAGAGCCATTACAATGCCTCGGCAGATTTTGCAAATTCTCCCTTTGGCCACAGGGATTTCCCCTGTCACCTCTGGTTTCCTCACACATCCTATTGACGTGCGGGTTGGGAGATTATTGTAAATTTCCCCTGGTGGGGAGGTGAATAGTAGAATCTGGGGAGAGTTGAAGGAATTGTCAGTCATACAGTGCGGTAACAGGCCGTTTGGCCCAACCCATGCAAGCTGACCAAGGTGCCCCATCTAAGCTAGTCTCATTTCCCCGTTTGGCCCATATCTCCCTGAATATTTCCTATCCATGTACCTGCCCAAGTGTCTTTTAAATGCTGCAATTGTACCTGCCTCAACTACCTTCTCCGGCTGCTCGTTCCATATACCCACCACCCTCTGGGTGAAAAAGTTGCCCCTCAGATTCCTATTAAATTTGTCCCTCAACCGTAAACCTATGTCTTCTGGTTCTTGATCCCCCTACTCTACTCTATTCACCCTATCTATTCCCCTCATGATTTTATACACTATAAGATTACCGCTCAGTCTCCTGTGCTCCAAGGAATAAAGTCCTAACCTGCCCAACCTCTCCAAGTGGGGGTATTCTGCTGTGGATGCCCTGCAGCGGTATTCAATTAAATCAGAAAATGGGCCATTCTTAGTCACGTGTGTGACCAAAAATGTGAAAAAATGTGGAATACATCGTTTCTAATTCTGAAAGCATTACAGGTATATTGTTTTGTACTGTATATATGACTTATAAAAATTTCATTTGATAAACTTCGACATATACAGGTCATATGTACAGTTCAACAGTACAAAACAACATACCTGTAATGCTTTCAGAATTATGAGATGTATTCCACAATTTTTCACATTTTCGGTGACACACATGACTAAGAATGGCCCGAATACGATACATGAAAACAATCAAGCCAAAACATGCACAAAAGGCAGAGCAGAAAAACAACACCAGAGTGCAGTAAATCATTGTTCAGTATTGTAGTTTAAGCAGTTCCAGAGGAAAAAGTCCAATGTCTGAATGAGGTAGGTTGGAAAAAAATGGGATTGTACATTCTCTGTCCATTCCCCTCATGATTTTATACACCTCGAAAAGATCACCACTCAGCCTCCTACGTACCAAGGAATAAACTCTTCACCTGCCCAACCTCTCCCTATGGCTTAGGCCCTCGAGTCCTGACAACATAAATCTTGGAGAGCATAAAATGAGATTACAGGTCCCCCCCAGGTTATGCACAGCCCTACGTATGAGCGCGTGTTTGGGAGACCGGCAGGGTGGATTTGCCAGCTGCTTGTGGGCATCTTCTGATGTGCAGGCACTCTGTGCGTGGCCACATTTCCTACTTGCAAACTGTCTAGTCTATGAACGGTCCCCAGGAGCAAAAACCTCCCATATCTTGGGATGGGCTGTTGTGCAGCAGTGGTGTAAATGGGCATTTGATGGTCAGCACAGACTCGGTGGGCTAAAGGGCCCGTTTTCACACTGTTCTGCTTGTGTTATTAAATTCGCAGAGACTGCCTTTACGTTAGACTTTAGAGATACAGCGCGGAAACAGGCCCTTCAGCCCTGTGTCGACCAGCAATCACCTAAACATACTAGTCATAATGTTACAACTTACTGGATGGAGCCAATTAACCTACAAACCTGCACGTCTTGAGTGTGGGAGGAAACCGGAGCACCCGGAGAAAACCCACGAGGTCACAAGGAGAACATACAAACTCTTGTCTCAAATGATAGCACAGCAATCACAACAATCCTATCTCCCCCCCACCCCCATAGTCTATAAATAATTTACCCGCAAATACCTACTCAAATCCCCTTCCAAAGCCCTGATCCAGTTTCTATCACCCCGAGCGATACGTTTCAGATTATATTTGTCCTCTCATAAACAAGCATTTCCTTCATATCCCCTTCCTAGAATATTACAACATTTAATCTTCAAACGGTTAGACCTAGTTGTGAAATTTACAAGATAGTCTTGGCCATCAAGGAATTGTGAAAAGCACAAGAGGAAAGCAGATTACTCCCCACTCCTCAGCTAACTGCCTGAAGGAGCCCAACCATAAGCCGATTACGTAACGCCTTACCCCTAAAGACAAGAGTCCCCAGGAATCACTTCCTTACCTCGAGGGAGCAGTTTGAGTGGGCAGCTTTAAACAACTCAGTAGAAGTGAAGCAATCCAAGAGCTCCTCAAAGGGGAAATGTGTACTGCTCCAGATGGTCAAGAGTTCAAACATGCAGCGGCTCAAAAGAGAGAGGGAGCCGGAGCGTCAGACAGCAAAGAGAACCACTTGTATTTATAGAACACCTGATGCAACCTCCCTGGTTTCATCCCAGCCAATGGAGTCGTTTCTAAAGCACTGTCACTGTTGGAATGCAAGAGGGCTGGTGGGGGGAGGGAAAGAAATGGGACACAGGAGAAATGATAGAATAAAGATAGTGCCAGACGAGAGCAACAGAGAAGACAATGGAGAGAAAGAGAGCAGAGGGAAGAGGTAGAGAATGACTGGAGATTGGGTTGGGGTTAGGGCAACAGCAAGAATAAAACGTATCAAAGCAGCTTTTTTTGAAAGTGCAGGCTTGAAACGTTGGGCCCCAAGCGAAAAACACAGTAGCTACAACTCATGCACGGGGGAAGATGGGAAAATGAATGAGAGGAGCAATGGGCCAGGAGAGAGGGGAAGAGGAGGGGTGGGGGAGTGTGCAAGGGAAACAGTTTCCCAGTTGTTTTATTGTAGCTTTCTTTTAGGCACCAGCTCAGCGTCACTCAAAGAGCGACAGACAGCAGGGAACCAGGAGGCCTGGTGGAAGAGAAGAATAAACAGAAGCAGATGTTGAAAAATGGGGAAGAGAGTTTACAGAGCAAGGGAGTTCGGGATCATTCCGTCATCAGCCTGCAAAGCAGCTTGCACAGAGTTTGGGATCCACAGTCACTCTCCCCAGGTCTGCTCTCGACAACGAGATTCCCAAGGATCACTCAGCCACCAATCCGCTCTCCCACTCGACATTCCCAAACCACTCTCCCGACCTTCCCGCAGTCACCCTACTCCATGGGAAAGGGCTAACTGAGAAATATCCCCAAGGGGTTTGCAATATAAGAATAGCTGAAAAGTGCTACAACTGATATTACAGGTTAAGCAACTTATTTCTGCAAAGAAAGATCCCTCAAAGGTGAAAGAACAACCCACTCACACACCTCGCGATCAATGGTTGAGAGTGGAATACACAAAATCACAAGAGGAACAGGCCCACTCGGCCCCTCAAGCCTGCCCTGCCATTCAATATAATCATGGCTAATCTATACTGTCCTCAACTGCACTGCCGTGCCAGCTCCAAGGTTTCGATCCTGACCCGCGGCACAATTTAATTGGCAAGTGTAATTGGCTCCTCCGTTACGTGTGACCTTTTTCTCCTACAGCAGAATCCACATTTCTGCCCATGTCGTTAAACTGGACAGACCACAGAGGTTATTTCCGACGATGTTGCCAGGCATCGAGGGCCTGAGCTATCGGGAAGAGGTTGGGCAGGCTAGGACTTTATTCCTTGGAGCACAGGAGGCTGAACGGTGATCTTATAAAGGTGTACAAAATCATGAGGGGGAAAAGGCAGGGTGAATGCAGAGTCTTTTACCCTGAGTAGGGGAATCAAAAACCACAAGACATAGGTTTAAAGATGAGAGTGGAAAGATTTAATAAGAACCTCAGTGGCAGCTTTCACACAGAGGGTGCGGGTATATGGAACAAGCTGCCAGAGGAGGTAGTTGAGGCAGGTGCTATAACAACTTTTAAGACATTTGGACAGGTACATGGATAGGAAAGGTTTTTGGAGGCTTATGGGCCAAATGCATGCAAATGGACTAGCCTAGATGGGGCTTCTTGATCAGCATGGAAAAGGACCTGTTAACATTTTGTATGACTATTACTCTAGGTGCTTCAGGAGATGCTTCAGAACAATATCCTGCACTCTGTATCTTCCTTACCCATTGCTCTACCTATTATACTCGAGTTTGACTTGATCATATTTATGCACGGTACATCTGATCTGTTTGGATAGCATGCAAAAGAAAGCTTTTCACTGCACTTCAGTACAGGTGACAACAATAAGCCTAAACCTTTTCTATCTCAGAGAATGTTGGTGGGCGGATCTTTAGAGAAATTGAAGATGAAGGTAAATAATTACTTGTAGGATCAAGGAATTGAGGGTTGTGGGGAAGGGGTACATAAGACAACTTGAGGTAAATAGAGAATAGGCATGATCTGATTGAATGGTGGGCAGGCTTGATGAGTCTTATGGCCTACTCATGCATTGTCTCTAAATCACTGAACAAATCCGCACCTTTTCCCCTCTGCCTCGCCCTCCATTTCCTGAATTAACCAGTCATGGATTAAACTGGAAAGAGTGCAGAGCTGATTTACAGGGATGTTGCCTGAACTTGAAGGCTCCAACTATAGGGAGATGTCGGGCAGGTTAGGACGTTACTCCTTGGAGCAGAGGGTGATCTTATGGAGGTGCATAAACTCAAGACGGGAATAGAGAGGATGAACATAGTCTTTTTCCCTTGGGTAGAGGAATTAAGAACCAGAGGACAAGGGTTTAAGGTGAGAGGCGAAATATTTAAAACGGTCCTGAGGGGCAATCTTTTTCACAGAAAGTGATGGGTACATGGAATGAGCTGCCAGAGGAAGTAGTTGAAACAGTATTTAAAAGACATTCGGCCAAGGTTTAGAGGGATATGGGCCAAACGCAAGGCAACGGGACTAGTGCAGATGGGGCATCATGGTGAGCATGGACAAGTTGGGCCCAAGGGCCTGTTTTCATATGTATGATTCTGTGGTTAACTTGGAACAGTTAATCTTACAATGCCCAAAATAATGTTATTCAGCGAGTGCTGCTACCATTTGCCTCGATGAGCACCAGTCCTCTCACACAGATGAACACTGCACCAGTCCACTTAGTATGCTGCCTGTTTCACTGACTCAAAACATGTTGTGACTGGAGACTGCCAGAGCTCGTAGGTCGAAGGGAGTGGGCTGGGAGAAGTTTGCAAATTCTGTTATTTACACAGTAAACAGAGATCCTGTCAAATTGATTTCTGCAAGGGATTAGACTATTCCGGCTGTCACTGAAAGTTTGAGGTTCAAAACAGTGCAGAGGGGTTAGGCAGCATAAGATTGGGGTCAACATAAACAGAGTGAGAAGGTTGGGCTGCTCTGGAACAGAGCGAGATTGTTAGCTTCATACAGGGCCAATTGGACATGGGGATGTGCTTCCTCTCATGGGATAGACCAGTAAAAGGGATTGGTTATTATTACACAATCGCTGTATCAATCCGTTGTAAAATGGATGGTGGGAATGTACAACTTGCTGCCGCAGTGCATGCTCAGCATAAACAGAAATGACAGAAACTGGATTTTGTGGGGGGTGGAGAGAGGGAGGCAAGGCAGCAAGATGGGGAGGGGTAGCATGCAGCTCTCACAGAGCAAATGGACAGTGTGGCCTGATACTGTAGATAGGCACAAGCTGGATAACTCAGCGGGTCAGGCAGTATTTCTGGAGAAAAGGAATGGGTGATGTTTTGGGTCAGAACCCTTCTTCAGATTGAAAGATAGAGGGGGGGGGGGGGACGACGACGACTGGAGAAAAGACCAGTATAAATGAAAAGCTAAGATAATAAACCAAAGCAACATTTTGGATCAGCACCCTTCTTCAGACTGATGGAAAAGTGACAGCTGGCAAAGCATAGTCAGTCACCCGCTTCCAACAACTCACCCTCCACTTTACAGCTGGGAGTCGAAGGGCTGGTAGACTCTTTAAATTAGCATCATGCTCACACAGGGTTGCAACTCCGACAAACACGCTCAAAGCACAACATGTGGCTCTCTGGCAAAAGTTATCCAGAAATATAGATGGTCATTCTACTCTGCAATTTACAGTAGAAAGGGTTCTGGCAAATGCAACGTGGAGTTTATGGGGACTCCACCCCCAGGGCTGTGTAATGTATTGGATGTATTACTATTATTGGTAGAATTTTAGTTTTAGAAAAAATGCACAGTGCGTAAATTGGCAAACTTGCAGTGAACCCATCGGTCTTTGGGATTAATATGTACTGATTTTTCCACATGTAGGAAGATTAAGAGCCAGAGGGAAAGGGGGGTTGATAGTCGCAATGTTAGAGGCTTAAAACACCCAAGACTTAAAAACACTTAAAACTGGTCACAGCACGCGCACGCACACCTAACCAAGATTTATATCTCAACACCCAAACTTCCAGATAGACAGCCACAGACCCCAGAACATCAAAAAATCTCAGACCCTCAAGGTTCCCTGATTCTGGGCAACCTTCAAGACCCCAACACGAACAGTCAGGTCATTTATAACTCATGTCAACACACACCCATCTCCTTTAGACTGGCACTTCAATGCACTCTTGGCGAAAGTCCCTTCTGTCTTTTGCCTGTAAGGTTGAGGACATATAAAACTTGCAGCAACTTTCTCTGATCACTGTCCTTGCACACAAACGCAAAGCAGCAGCATTCAGGTCAGGCCACCCAGCATCTGTTCTCTGACCTACATCAAATCCTTGTTAATCAAGCCCTCAGATTCAAAATGTCACCCTTGTTTTCAAATTCCTCTTAGATATCTTCCTTCACTTGTGTGTTTAACCTTCAATCCAATGACCCTTGGAGATAGAATGTTCCCCTAATTCAGACTTGGTCACCCTTACTTTTAATCGGAATTGCTGTTACCTTGAGCTGACAGGACCACTCACTCCCTCTGAAATTGTCTTCCTAAAACCCCCCTCCCCCTTTTCTCTCTCAGCGAGTTTTTAACCCGAAACGTTAACACGTTGTTCGTTCCACAAATGCTGCCTGCTGTTTTACCCAGCATTTTGTATTTGGAGTCAAAACCTTAACCTTTGGAAATGCCCTCTAGATCCTTTGCAAAAGATTAAAATCGGAGGGGTTTTTCGCGACGCTATTGCGAAAGACGTGAAAAGTCGCTGTATGAAATGCAACGTGCTGTTTTTGTTTACTGTTCAGGGCAGCACTCTGAACCACAGCCTGAGAGACACGTGCCTCGATTAAAGGCACTTAAAGCAAACTCCGCCATTAGCAGCTTCGACTTTTAATAGATTTCTTAAGCAAATAATTAACGAACTTTTGAACTTTATGCATAAAGGAATTTTGCACAATTACTTTTTGAAAAGCAGGAGAAATGGGAACATGAAGAACGGGTCAATACTGCACCTTAAACCCCGCTGGGTTTAACACTCAAGGCTGGGATTACAATGCACAGTAACCCCTCCTCTTCACTACACCCCTATCCCACTCTCCTCAGCCGCATTCCCTCTAGTCTCCCTCGTCCCCTCCACCACTCTTCCTCCCAGCCCCCTCCAGACTCCCCCAACAACCCCTTCCTTCAAACTACCCTTCCCCTCCTCCTAGGCTCCCCAATCCTAGCCCAACCCCCCCTCCAGACTCCCTCACCCCTCAAATCAACCCCCATCTCCCTCCACTCCTTTCCTCTACCCATCCCCCCTTTTCTCACCTCACCTTCCCTCCCCCCACTCCCTTCCCCCTCCACTCGACCCTCCATCCCTCCCTTAACACCTCACTCCCTCTTCCCTTCACCTCTCCTTCCCTCACCCCAGGCTCCCTCCTCTTTCCCCACTCATTCCCCACCCCCTCCTCATTCCCCACTCTTCCCCTCCTCATTCCCCACTCTCCCCTCCTCATTCCCCACCCCCTCCTCATTCCCCACCCCCTCCTCATTCCCCACTCTTCCCCTCCTCATTCCCCACCCCCTCCTCATTCCCCACCCCCTCCTCATTCCCCACTCTCCCCTCCTCATTCCCCACCCCCTCCTCATTCCCCACCCCCTCCTCATTCCCCACTCTTCCCCTCCTCATTCCCCACCCCCTCCTCATTCCCTCCTCATTCCCCACTCTTCCCCTCCTCATTCCTCACCCCCTCCTCATTCCCCACTCTTCCCCTCCTCATTCCCCACCCCCTCCTCATTCCCTCCTCATTCCCCACTCTTCCCCTCCTCATTCCCCACCCCCTCCTCATTCCCCACCCCCTCCTCATTCCCCACCCCCTCCTCATTCCCTCCTCATTCCCCACTCTTCCCCTCCTCATTCCCCACCCCCTCCTCATTCCCCACCCCCTCCTCATTCCCCACCCCTCCTCATTCCCCACCCCCTCCTCATTCCCTCCTCATTCCCCACTCATTCCCTCCTCATTCCCCTCCTGTCCACGGGACAAGCGGACAGGACGGTGGGCGACGGAGCCAGACTTACAGACCTGAGTGGAGCTGGGCTCTGCGTCCCTGAATGTCCCCGCACGGCCCGTTCCCGTTGCCGTTCCCTCCTGGCGGGGATAGCGAGCAAGCCAGGGCCTGTCCCCCACCCAGGGACCCGCCACGCCACCGCCCATTGGCCGCCGGAGCCGTCCATCAGAGGATGGGCGGGTCATGGGGTTGGGCCTTCGACGCTGATTGGCGCTGAGCGCTGTCAGTCACGGCCCCGCTGGCCGTTGGCCGTTGCTGGGCGCGCGGCAATGGTAGAGACAGGCGGCAAGGAGGGGGCGGACCAGCGCTGGATGAGCCAATCATGAGCGGCATGCGTCCTGACAGGCAGTGGAAGGAGCCACTCAGCCGCGGGGTTCATCGTGACGCGAAGTCGAGGACGGGACCAGAGCAGGAGGAGCCAATCAGCATTGGTATTTGTTGTGACGGGCAGCAGGGGGAACCAATCAGCCGCGGGAATGGCGGTCGGGAGGCGTGAGCAAGGTTGTGGGAGCCAATCAGGAGGGGGAGGCGTTGCTAGGGTGTTGCTAGGGCCCGGACAGGATTGTCCGGGTGGACAACGTGTGAAGCTGGGCCAGGATAATGGCTGCTCCACCTCAGCACCATTACCTGCACCATCCCTGGATTTCCTCAATGAATGAATCATTGACTGTGCCTTGGGTGAGAATTGGAAAGAGTTTAATTTCTGTCACGGACATATACCTATGTATGATCAGAACAATGACATTCTACTTGCTGCAGCTTTGCAGGCCCATTAATGCCATAACACACAGATACATGCACAATAAGGCAATAAATAAATACATGCACAATAAGGCAATAAATCTTCAGTAATAAATCAAAAGTGATAGACACTGGCAGATTCTTGATTAGCATGGATGACAGGGGTTCTGGGGCGAAAGCAGGAGAATTGGGTTGAGAGGGAAAGATAGATTGAATGGCAGAGTAAACTTGATGGGCCGAATGGCCTCATTCTGTTCCTATAACTTAAGAATTTATTATAGGTGGATCCAAGTGAGGGGGCAGGTTTGATTGTCAGATAGTTGGGTGAAGCCAGTGATTGAAAGACAAAAGGCTGTGAAATAAGGAACTAAGAGAGGAGGCATGAAATGTGAAGCAATAGGTAGCAATATAGGTGGACAGTAGAAGGAACTGCAGATACTGGTTTACAGAAATTGACTCAAAAGTGCTGGAGGAACTCAACAGGTTCAGCAGCATCTGTGGAGGAATTGGACAGGTGGCATTTTGGGTCGGGACATCGCATTTTCCAATTTGAATTAATAGCCTTCCGCTCTTTCCACTACCCTCAGCACCACCCCAGTCAACACACATTTTTTTCCACCATCTCCCATTACCCCAGCCAGAGAACAGTACAGACCCAAAGTGCTGGAGCATCTGTGGAGAACTATCCCAGCATTTTGTGCCTTTTTTTGTAAATCAGTTCCTTATATCTCCATAGCACAGCACAGGAACAGACCCTCAGCCCACAATGTCTGTGCCACACATGATGCCAAGACCAATTCTTATCTGCTTGCACAGTTACCCTGCTTCTTTGCCCTCCTCCATATGCTCAACTCCCATTCCTGAGTTCCCTCCTTGTTTCATAAATCAGCCACCACCCATTAGCCCACAAAATGCTGGAGTAAATCAGCAGGTCAGGCAGCATCTCAGGAAAGAAGGAATGGGCGACGTTTTGGGTCGAGACCCTTCCTCAGACCTTCGATTTATACCAGCATCTGCAGTTATTTTCTTACACCACCCATCTGCCAATGGCCCTGAATCTAAAAATTGCAGATGTTGGAAATCTGAAAAATTAAACCAAAAATACTGGAGAAAGAAACGGAGTTAGCATTTCTGTTTGAACACCCTTCCAGGTAGACACCCTGACTTCAACTGTCCCACAGCCATTTGTGATGCAGCACCTTGTGAATGAAGAAAGGAAAACAACAGTTTTGGAATCAAAGTTAGGCTCAAGTGAGTTTCTTCATGCTTCCTGGTAAACCAGTTGACGTTCTGGAAATATTGTCCTTTGCAAGAAATGTCTGACAGTGGAGTCAATTAACACTCCCCCGCAATGGAATGAGCAGGAGCGGGGTATGGACTCTAGTGTCCTTTCAAAGGCCTGGAACTACACAATGGGAAACATTCTTCAGCCCAGGCAGGGATTCCAGCATTCTCTCTGGGGCTGTGATCAAACTTAAGTGTTTAAGGTCACAAGGTCTGCGAGATAGCATTTATATTTTCTTAATTTGCTGAGGGAATCAAGAATAGTCGGATGCTTGAAGGAAAATGGTGGGTAATATTGTTTGCATCTCCATAAGACTGTTGCTTACGTCTATGCATGTCAAAAGACTTGCCGATTTACAATAGTGGTGTTGGTTTATTATTGTCATGTGTACCAAGATACAGTGAAAGGCTTTGTTTGTGTGCTTTCCAGTCAAATCATATATGAGTGCAATCAAGCCATACTCAAGTACAACTGGCAATGCAAAGAGAAAATGCCAGTGCACAATATAGTATATACAAAATATAATAAAGCACTGTAGTATTATAATTTCAGACAAAAAGTCCAAAATTCACAACGAGATAAGGGTTGGGAGATCAGAACTACACAGGCAGCACGGTGGCGCAGCGGTAGAGTTATTACCTTACAGCGCTTGCATCGCCGGAGACCCAGGTTTGATCCTGACTACAGGTGCTGTCTGTACGGAGTTTGTACTTTCTCCCCTTGACCGTGTGAGTTTTCTCCGAGATCTTCGGTTTCCTCCCACACTGCAAAGATCTACAGGTATGTAGGTTAATTGGCTTGGGGCAATTGTAAATTGTCCGTAATGTGTAGGATAATGTCAATGTGCGGGGATCGCTGGTCGGTGCGGACTCAGTGGGCCGAAGGGCCTGTTTCTGTGCTGTATCTCTAAACTAAACTACACCCTACCTTAGGGGTAGACCGATCAGTAGTCCAATAACAGAGGGGAAGAAGCTGTTCCTAAGCCCGATGGTGCGTGCTTTCAAACCTTTGTATCATCTGCCCACTGGAAGAGGGGTGAAGAGGGAATGACCAGGGTGGGACGTCCTTGGTTATGTTGGCTGCTTTTCCAAGGCAGCGTGAAGTGTAGATGGAGTCAATGGTGGGGAGTCTGGTCTGTGTGATGGACTAGGCTACAACTCTGCAATTTCCTGCTGTCTTGAACAGAGCTATTCCTAAACTAAGCTGTGATACAACCCAACAGTAAGCTTTCAACAGCACGTCTGTAGAAGTAGAGTCATACAGCATAGAAACAGGCCCTGTGGCCAAACTTTCCCATGCCTGCAAAGGTGCCCCATATACACTAGTCCCACCTGCCCATGTTTGGCCCATGATCCCTCTAAAGGTTCCCTATCCATGTACCTGTCCAAAATGTTGTCCCTCAGGTTACTATTAAATCTTTCCCCTCTCGCCTTAAGCCAATGTTCTCTGGTACTAATTCCCCTACCCTGTGATAGACGGTATATTTGCTGTCTGCACAGAGTTTGTACGTTCTCCCCATTTCCACGTGGGTTTTCTCCGGGTGCTTCGGTTTCCTCCCACATTCCAAAAACGTTCAGGTTTGTAGGTTAATTGGCTTCTATAAATTGTCCCTAGTATGTAGGCCAGAACTAGTGTATGGGGTCTTCGTTAGTTGACGTGGATTCGGTGGGCCAAAGGGCCTGTTTCTCCAAAACTAAACTAAACGAGGAATTGCATATGCTGATTGACACAAAAAAAGACACAAAGTTCTGGAGTAAGAGATCTTGTGATTGAATATCCCCCGGGGGTACTGACCACAGTATGATAGAATTCCAAATGCAGTTTAAGGATGAACACCAAAGGGTCAAAACCAGTCTTCAGTGTAAATCAAGGCAATTACAATGGTCTGAGGGAATGGGTGTGAAGGTGGACCGGGTAAGCAGGTTGAAAGACTGGTCAGTGGAGGAACAGCTTCTGTTATACGAACGGCTGCTGTATAATAAATACTCAACAAGAATTCATCCCAATCAGAAAGAGGGTTCCACGTGAAAAGGGCACAATATGTGATGAACAAAAGAGGAAAAGGGTATTGTTAAATTGAAAAAAAGACATAATGTGATTGTAGTAGGGGGTGATGAAAGCTAAAACTGAGGTGGGGGCAGGATAGAATTGCTGCCGAACAGCGGCAGAGACCTGGCTTCAATCCTGACTATGGGTGCTGCCGACACGGAGTTTGCACATTCTCCCTGTGACCGCGTGGTTTTTCTCCAGGTACTCCAGTTTCCTCCCACATTTTAAAGAGGTGCAGGTTTGTACGTTAATTGGCTCCTGTAAATTGGCCCTAGTGGGTAGGATAGAACTAGTGTATAGGATGATTGCTGATCGGCATGACCTCAGTGGGCTGAACGGCCTGTTTCCACGCGTATCTCTAAATTAAACTAAAGCCTGGCAAGGGAAAGGTGAACACAAGGAACTGCAGATGCTGGTTTACAAAAAACAGAAAGTGCTGGAATAACTCAGTGGGTCAGGTAACATCTCTGGGGAACATGGAAAGGCAACATTTCGGATCGGTCCATATCAGGGAGACTTAAGTTCAGTAGTAAACAAGGCGTATTTCATTGGATGGTGCATTGAGTACAAGAGTCAGCAAGTCATGATGCAGCTTTATAGGACTTTGGTTAGGCTGCATTTAATAATAATATATTCCTTTATTCGTCCCACACCGGGGAAATATACAATTTGGAGTATTGCCTGCAGTTCTGGTCATCCCATTACAGGAAAGATGTGCAGGGTTTGGAGAGGGTGCAAAGGAGGTTTACCAGAATGATTCCTGGATTAGAGGGTATTACCTGCAGGGTGAGGTTAGACAGTCTTGGAATGTTTTCTCGGGAATGCCGGAGGTTGAGGGGAGACCCGATAGAAGTATATAAAATTATGAGAGGTGTAGACAGGGTAGACGATCAGGACTTTTTTTCCAGGGTGGAAATATCAAATACTAGAAGGCATAACTTTAAGATGAGAGGGGCAAATTTTAAAGGAGACTAGACCAAGTTGACCCGTTGGGCCCAAACCTCACCTGCATTGGTGCAACACCCTCTCCCCCCCTCCCCTCCCCCTTCCCCTCCCCCCTCCCCTGCCCCCCTCCCCTCCTCCCCTACCCTCCCTTCCTCCCTCTCCCCTCTCTCCCCTTCCCTCCCTCTTCCCCTCCCCTCTCTCCCTTCTCCTCCCCCCTCTCCCCCCTCCCTCTCTCTCCCCCCTCACCCTCTCTCCACCCTCTTCCCCTTCCCCTCTCCCCTCCCCTTCCCCTCTTCCCCTCCCCCCCACTCCATCCCCCTCAACCCCCTTTATCCTCCCTCCATCCCCCTTCCTCCCTCCCCCCTCCCTCCCTAGGATATAGATTTAAACTTTAAAATGTGAATAACTTTAAAAATGTAACACCGATTTCAATGAAACTTCTTCCATTAGCACCAAAGGGACAACAGTGAGTAAGATGAACCTAAATTGTCGCGCTATCGTGTACCGTTTTGGCTGTAGTTCAGGAACAAACAAACAAACAAACAAACAAGAGTTTTAGTGTATAGATGTGTGGGGCAAGTTTTTTTACACAGTGGGTGGTTGATGCCTGGAATGTGCTGCTGTTGATTCCGGTGGAGACAGATACGATAGTGGCGGTTAAGAGGCTTTTGGACGGGCACATGGATATGCAGGAAATGGTGGGAAGTGGGATATGTGCATGCTTTAAGAATCGGTCTTGACATCATGTTCGGCATGAACATTGTGGGACAAGGGGCCTATTCCTGCGCTGTACTGTTCTATGTTGTATTTTCCTTCCAAATATTTGGAACAATACCTTGACTCTCCTTTGCTAAGCTCAGTGCTCAAGGTTACTGCTTTAGTTTTTGGCTGCATTATAAGCTTTATCCTTTGATCTCATGCTATCGAACTTTTTTTGATAGCCACAATTGGGCCACGCTTCCTTTTAATGTCTTAAAGGAATATTAAACTATGCAAATGTCTTTAAATTAGTTTTTGTTTACTGCCATACTTTTAAACAAAGATTCGAATAACTGGTAGAGCCGACAAAATTCCCAATTAGGCAATAGACAATAGACAATAGACAATAGGTGCAGGAGGAGGCCATTCAGCCCTTCGAGCCAGCACCGCCATTCAATGCGATCATGGCTGATCACTCTCAATCAGTACCCCGTTCCTGCCTTCTCCCCATACCCCCTCACTCCGCTATCCTTAAGAGCTCTATTAAAATGGATAAAGTACTGGAGAAAATTGGGCCCAGCGGAAGCGTTGCTGCCTTACAGCGAATGCAGCGCCGGAGACACGGGTTCGATCCCGACCGTGGGTGCTGTCTGTACGGAGTTTGTACGTTCTCCCCGTGACTGCGTGGGTTTTCTCCGAGATCTTCGGTTTCCTCCCACTCCAAAGACGTACAGGTTTGTAGGTTAATTGGCTTGGTAAATGTAAAAATTGTCCCTAGTGGGTATAGGATAGTGTTGATGAGCGGGGATCGCTGGTCAGCGCGGACCCGGTGGGCCAAAGGACCTGTTTCCGCGCTGTATCTCTAAACGAACAAAATTCAAGGGGACTGAAGATGGACAAATCACTGAGACCCAGTGGAATGCACCCCAGAGGTTTGAAGGAAATGGCTGAAGAGAGAGGGGGCACTGGTTGAAATTCTCCATTTAGTTTAGTTGTAGTTTAGTGATACAGCATAAAAACAGGCCGTTCGGCCCACCGAGTTTGCGCCAACCAGCCATCACCCATACACTAATTCTATCTTACACTCATGGGACAATTTACAGAAGTCAATTAACCCACAAATGGAGGAGGCCCAGGACAGTGTGGGAATAGGAGGGGAGATCGGGTAGGTTTAGGCGGACTGATAGGAGGTGTTAAGCGAAACGATCGCCGACCCAGCGCTTGGTCTCACCGATATATAGGAGTCCACACCTGGAACAGCGGATACAATAATTGAGGTGGGAGGAGGAGCAAGTGAACCACTGCCTCACCTGAAAAGACTGTCGGGGTCCTTGGACTGAGTCGAGGAAGGAGGTATAGGGACAGGTGTTGCAACTCCTGCGGTTGCAGGGGAAAGTACCTGGGGGAGGGTGTGGTTTGGGTGGGAAGGGACGAGTTGACGAGGGAGTTGTGGAGGGAACGGTCTCTGCGGAGGTGGAAATGGGTGGAGATGGGAAGATGTGGCTAGTGGTGGGATCCCGTTGGAGGTGGCGAAAATGTTGGAGGATTATGTGCTGTATGCGATGGCTGATGGGGTGAAAGGTGAGGACTAGGAGGACTCTGTCCCTGTTGCGACTGGGGGGAGGGGAGCAAGAGCGGAGCTACGGGATATCGAGGAGACCCAGGTGAGGGCCTCATCTATGATGGAAGTGGAGAACCCCCATTCCCTAATGAATGAGGACATCTCTGATGTCCTGGGATGGAACACCTCATGTTGGGCGCAGATACGGCGTAGACAAAGGAATTGGAAGTAGGGGATGGAGTCTTTGCAGGAGGCAGGGTGGGAAAAAGTGTGGTCTAGATAGCTGTGGGAGTCTATAGCTGTAGGTTTATATGCTGCCTGACCCGCTGAGTTAGTCCAGCATTTTGTGTCTACCTTAGGTTTATAATAGATGCCAGTCGACAGTCTATCTTCTGTGAAGGAGATGATAGGATCAAGAAATGGTAGGGAGATATCAGAGATGGTCCAAGTGAATTTGAGTGCAGGATGGAAATTAGTAGTAAAGTTGATGAAGTCTGTGAGTCCTGCACGGGTGCAGGATGTAGCCCCGATGCAGTCGTCAATATAGCGTACTCACACCTATTTCTCCCCTCCCCCTCTCCCTCCCCTATATTGCTTCTTCTAGCTTCACAATTCTCAGCTTATCAATCCTTTTGTTCCACACCTTCTATTTATTTATCTCTGGCCATTGTCCAACCATCTGCCTATCAACCTATATCAACATATAGGTTGATCTGTAGCAACCTATTTTTAATTGCCAGACTTGGTCCTGCTTCTCCTCTCTTCCAGCTTTCTTTAGCCCACCACAATCAGTCTGAAGAAGGGTCCCGACCCGAATTGCCACCTATCCATGTTCTCCAAAGATGCTGCCTGACCCTCTGTGTTACTCCAGCACTTTGTGTCTTTTTTTGGTTAAATGCTGGGTCAGGTGAAAGATTAGAGAGATCCGTTTCAGCTTGTTAATAGTGTTTATGACCGGGTTCCTTAGGTTAATAATTACGGTACTTGTTTACACTGTGTGTGGAGAGTCCATGGAGTGACAGCTAACTACACTGGCAGGGTAATGCAGCCGATGAATAGACAGCCAGTTGTCCATGGCTGTTTAGGGAGAGCCCTGTGCCAGCACCTCCCCGTGACACAGACTCCTTCAGTACAACGTAGACACAAGGAACTGAAGATGCTGTTTGACAACAAAAGGCACAGAGTGAGTAGGAAGGAACTGCAGGTGCTGGTTTACACCCTTCAACACAAAAAGCTACAAAGAGTTAGGCATAGCTGGGACCCATGCGAGTGCCCATGGCTACGCCTTTGATTTGGAGGAAGTGGGAGGAGTCAAAGAAGTTCTACAAAGTGCTGGAGTACCCCCTCTTTTCCCTGTGCCTGACCTGGATGCACATCCATTTGTCCCACCATCCCGCCCTATTTTCCCCTTCCCCCATCTCCCCCCCCCCCCCCCCCCCCGTCTCCTTCAATCTGAAGAAGGGTCCCGACCTAAAACGTCATCTTGGCTTGTATCTCCTCGCACACTCAAAGGAATAAGGTCCAGCTTGCCAAACCTCTCACTCTAACTCAGGTTCTCAAGTCCTGGCAACTTCCTCGTAACTCTTCTCTGCACTCCTCCTCTGCCTGATGAAGGCCAATGTACCGAAAGCCTTCTTCACCATCCTATCTACCTGTGACACCACTTTCAGGGAACTATGTACCTGTACTCCTAGATCCCTCTGCTCTTTCAGGGCATGCAGAAGGCATGGGGTGGGGGTAGAGACATGGGAGAGATGGAATCCTGAGCACTGAAAAAGTACTGGAGTAACTCAGCGGGTCAGGGAGCATCTCTGGAGATCATGGATGCGTGACATTTTTGGTCCCTTATTCAGACTGATTTTGGTGGGGTGGGGGTGGGAGGCGGGGAGAAAGCTGGACAACACCTGGCAAGTGATAGCTGGATCCAGGTGAGGGGGCATGTTTGATTGGCAGATGGTTGGACAGAGCCAGTGATGGAAAGACAAAAGGCTGTGAGATAAGGAACAAAGAACAGAGGAGATGTAAAATGTGAAACCAGAGGAAGCGAAATTGGTGGACACAAGGAACTGCAGATGCTGGTTTACAATAATGGACACAAAGTGCTGGAGTAACTCAGCAGGTCAGGCAGCATCTCCGGAGAACATTAATGGGTAACATGGGTTGGGGAACCCTCTTCAGATACATAGAGAGGCCACCCTCTGGCACTAATACATGAATGTATTGACATGCTAAGAATGTATTAAGAATTTTGCAAGGATTTTATTTTCTTTAAAAAAAAAATTAAAAATCCTATCCAGTGAGAGAGAAAGAGGGAGAGAGAGAAAAAGATAACAAGCCTGTCGGACAGGGAGTCAGTGGTAGGTGGAGAATGGATATTTGGAAAAGAGAGAGGGGGAGGCTTTGTCAGTGCAGAAAAGGGTAGTTTATTAAGGAGAGTTGGGGGGGGGGGGGGGCTGTTTTAGTTTAGTTATACAGCATGGAAACAGGCCCTTTGGCCAACTGAATCCACGCTGACCATCATTCACCATTCACACTAGTTCGATATTTCCCCACATCTCATGCACTCCCTACACACTCAGAACTATTTTAGAAAGCCCAGTTAACCTACAAACCCACATGACATTGGGGTGTGGGAGGAAACCAAAGCACCCGGAGGAAACCCACGTGGTCACAAAGAGAACGTGCAATCTCCAAACAGAGGTCAGGATCGAACGAGTACCTATAGGTTTCTTACTCCTTTCCTAAATAGTAGGATTCCATTTGCTGTCTTGAAACTTGGATTGTTTTCTCTGGAATGTCGGAGGTTGATCGGGGGACCTGATAGATGTTTTCTAAAATTATGAAAGGCATCGATAGGATAGACAGTCAGATCCTTCTTGCCAAGGGAGGAAATGTCAAAGACCAGAGGGCTTAGCTTTAGGGTGAGAGGGGTAAAGTTTAAAGGAAATGTGCGGGGCAAATTTTTTTACACAGAGTGTTGGGAGCCTGGAACGCGCTGCTGGGGGTGGTGGTGGGGGCAAGATATGAGTGGTGTTTAAGAGGCTTTTAAAAAGTCAGATAGATATGCAGGGATTGGAGAGATATCGATCATATGTAGGCAGACGAGATTAGTTTAACTTGGCAGCAGGTTCGGCACGAAGGGCTTGCTCTTGTGCTGTGCTGTTCTATGTTCTATGTACCTTCCAATCTGTGGAACAGTTCTGGAAATGTCCTTATCAACAGTTTGGCTCTCCTTTGCTGAATCTAATCCTCAAGGTTACGGCCTTTGTTTTTGGCTGCATTGTAAAGTGTATCCTTTGATCTCATGCTATCTTGAACTGTGATAGCCATATTTGGACCACTTTTCTTGTTAGACTTTCATGTCTTAAAGGACGAAAAAACTTTAAAATACTTTAAAACTATGTAAAATTCTGTTAATAAGTCTTTGTCTGTTTACTGTAATGTCTTTTAACATATTTTTCTCATTCTACCACACCCAGCACACGCCTCATTCCTTCATGGTTTGCTTTATTAAGAAATAAGACCCTGGTTTCAGATTAAACGAAGTCATTTTCATCCTTTACACACATGATTCAGTCATATTATGATCCTCAATGTGGCTTCCTGTACATCAGCAAGACCAAGCGTAGACTCAGTAGCCGTTTTGCCGAACACGCGCTCGGTCCACCAAGGCCTGCTGGATCTCCCGGTTGCTAACCATTTTAACTCCGCTTCCCATTCCCACACTGTCCTGGGCTTCCTCCGTTGTTAGAGTGAGGACAAGCGCAAACTGGAGGAACAGCACTTCATATTCCACTTGGGCAGCTTAAAACCTAATGGTACAGGAGGGGAGAGTATTTATCAGGGAGAGAGAGGGAGGGGAGAGATTATATTAGAATGAGAGGAATGCTGTTTTCAGGGAGAGTGCAGGGGGGGGGTCATTATATTAGAGTAAGGGAGAGTGACTATTAAAGAGAGAGGTTTTATTGGCGAGAATTTGAAGGAAGATAGCTTATTGGAGTGAGGGGGAACATTTAGGAGAAAAAGAGTGAGTGGGTATGATTGTACTGTTAATTTGAGAAGGGAGGCTATTGGTGTAGGAAAATAACTGCAGATGCTGGTACAAATCGAAGGTATCACAAAATGCTGGAGTAACTCAGCAGGTCAGGCAGCATCTCTGGAGAGAAGGAATGGGTGACGTTTCGGGTCGAGACCCTTCTTCAGATTGGAGCGAGAGCACACCAGGGAAAAGTTTCAGTGGCTGTCAGGGAGGGCAGGTGCTGCCACCTGCTGGACTGCAGCTGACATGACAACATCATTTGTCTGGTAATTATTCCACAGGCAGGTCCACCACAAGTTGGATGGGCTGAATCTCCCTCCCGTTTCTGGACCTCACCATCTCCATCACAGGAGACAGACTAGTGACGGACATTTACTATAAACCCACTGACTCGCACAGCTATCTGGACTAAAGCAAAGAGTGGGGATAAATGGGTCCCTTTCGGAATGGCAGGCAGTACCGCAAGGTTCGGTGCTGGGACCCCAGCTATTTATGATATACGTTAATGACTTAGACGAAGGGATTAAAAGTACCATTAGCAAATTTGCAGATGATACTAAGCTGGGGGGTAGTGTGAATTGTGAGGAAGATGCAATAAGGCTGCAGGGTGACTTGGACAGGTTGTGTGAGTGGGCGGATACATGGCAGATGCAGTTTAATGTAGATAAGTGTGAGGTTATTCACTTTGGAAGTAAGAATAGAAAGGGAGATTATTATCTGAATGGTGTCAAGTTAGGAGGAGGGGGAGTTCAACGAGATCTGGGTGTCCTAGTGCATCAGTCAATGAAAGGAAGCATGCAGGTACAGCAGGCAGTGAAGAAAGCCAATGGAATGTTGGCCTTCGTAACAAGAGGAGTTGAGTATAGGAGCAAAGAGGTCCTTCTACAGTTGTACCGGGCCCTGGTGAGACCGCACCTGGCGTACTGTGTGCAGTATTGGTCTCCAAATTTGAGGAAGGATATTCTTGCTATGGAGGGCGTGCAGCGTAGGTTCACTAGGTTGATTCCCGGAATGGAGGGACTGTCGTATGTTGAAAGGCTGGAGCGATTGGGCTTGTATACACTGGAATTTAGAAGGATGAGGGGGGATCTTATTGAAACATATAAGGTAATTAGGGGATTGGACACATTAGAGGCAGGAAACATGTTCCCAATGTTGGGGGAGTCCAGAACAAGGGGCCACAGTTTAAGAATAAGGGGTAGGCCATTTAGAACGGAGATGAGGAAGAACTTTTTCAGTCAGAGAGTGGTGAAGGTGTGGAATTCTCTGCCTCAGAAGGCAGTGGAGGCCAGTTCGTTGGATGCTTTCAAGAGAGAGCTGGATAGAGCTCTTAAGGATAGCGGAGTGAGGGGGTATGGGGAGAAGGCAGGAACGGGGTACTGATTGAGAGTGATCAGCCATGATCGCATTGAATGGCGGTGCTGGCTCGAAGGGCTGAATGGCCTACTCCTGCACCTATTGTCTATTGTCTATTGTCTACACTTCTTCCCACCCGGTCCCCTGCAAAAAGTCTATCCCCTACTCACAATTCCTCCGTCTACGCCGCATCTGCGCCCGGGATGAGGTGTTTCACACTAGGGCTTCCGAGATGTCCTCGTTCTTCAGGAAACGTGGCTTCCCCTCCTCCATTATAGATGAGGTTCTCACTAGGGTCTCTTCTACATCCCGCAGCTCCGCTCTTGCTCCCCCTCCCCCCACTCGCAACAAGGACAGAATCCCCCTCGTTCTCACCTTCCACCCCACCAGCCAACGGATCCAACATATCATCCACCAACATTTCCGTCACCTACAACGGGACCCCACCACTGGCCATATCTTCCCATCCCCTCCCCTCTCTGCGTTCCGCAGAGACCGTTCCCTCCGTAACTCCCTGGTCCACTCGTCCCTTCCTACCCAAACCACCCCAACCCCGGGCACTTTCCCCTGCAACCGCACGAGATGCAATACCTGTCCCTTTACCTCCCCCCTCAACTCCATCCAAGGACCCAAACAGTCTTTCCAGGTGAGACAAAGGTTCACCTGCACCTCCTTCAACCTCATCTATTGCATCCGCTGCTCTAGATGTCAACTTATTTGCATCGGCGAAACCAAGCGCAGGCTCGGCGATCGCTTCGCTGAACACCTGCGCTCGGTCTGCATTAACAAAACTGATCTCCCGGTGGCCGAGCACTTCAACTCCCCCTCCCATTCCCAGTCTGACCTTTCTGTCATGGGCCTCCTCCAGTGCCATAGTGAGGCCCACCGGAAATTGGAGGAACAGCACCTCATATTTCGCCTGGGCAGTTTGCAGCCCAGTGGTATGAACGTCGGCTTCTCCAACTTTAGATAGTTCCTCTGTCCCTCCCTTCCCCTCCCCCTTCCCAGATCTCCCTCTATCTTCCTGTCTCCACCTATATCCTTCCTTTGTCTCGCCCCCCTGACATCAGTCTGAAGAAGGGTCTCGACCCGAAACGTCACCCATTCCTTCTCTCCCGAGATGCTGCCTGATCTGCTGAGTTACTCCAGCATTTTGTGAATAAATCTGAATGTAGTCCTTCTACGTTGTCTCAGTCAGTGATATGCAGACATTTATTCTTGTCCCACAGCAATGGTGGGAGTTTAGTGAGAGATATGGGTTAGAACTAATGACCCGAAATTGCTCTCTCAATTAGTCTGCACCTTCTCTCACCTTATCCACTGCATCCGGTGTTCCCGATGTGGGCTCCTGTACATCGGCGAGACCAAGCATAGACCCAGCGACCATTTTGCCAAACGCTTGCGCTTGGTCTGCCAAGGCCTGCTGGATCACTTGGTTGGAAGCTATTTTAATTCCCATTCCCACACTGACCTTCCTGTCCTGGGCTTCCTCCATTCCCAGCGTGAGGCCACACACAAACTGGAGAAACAGTAGGTCATATTCCGTTTGGGTAGCTTACAACCCAGCAGTATGAACATTGTATTCTCCAATTTTAAGTAACCTGCCAACCTCAAACCTTTCTCCTTCCTTTGTCCCCATTCACCGATATCTTGGCTCACATTTTGCACCTCCCCTCATCTCCTTATCTCACCGTATTTTGTCTTCTTCCCATCTGTCCCTTTTGGCCACACAACTTCCAAACAAACCCTCCCACTTGTATCCACCTATCACTTGCCACGCTTTGTCCCATCCCCACCTCTCTTGTCCAGCTTTCTCCCTCCTTCTGCAATCAATCAAGAAGAGTCCCAACCTGAAATGTCACCTATCCATGTTCTCCAGAGATGCTGCCTGACTGCCACATCGTCTTTTTTTGTAAACCTGCATCTGCAGTTCCTTGCATCTACATTTTCCCTATTAACAGTTTTTTCTCCCGAAGAAACACAACCAGATTTCTCCCCAAACTCTCTCTTCAAATCCTGCCTACCCTTTGAGTATTTCAAGTGTATCTCATTTTTATACGAAAATAACTGCAGATGCTGGTACAAATTGATTTATTCACAAAATGCTGGAGTAACTCAGCAGGTCAGGCAGCATCTCGGGAGAGAAGGAATGGGTGACGTTTCGGGTCGAGACCCTTCTATCTCATTTTTATTTCCGTGGAGTTTAAACTATGGGATGTCACATATAAGGGGAAAGTCTACAGTTAATGGCAGGACCCTTAAAAGTGTTGATGTACAGAGGTATGGCGAGTCTGGAGGCTCGTTCTTTGTTGAAGACGTTTATTGCGACAGCAATATTCGATCACAAAGTTTACATAACGAGATTGCAGACAACCATTAAAACTAACTGTTCACTTCGATGGAGTCTCTCAACTGACTGCTTTGGGCGCTAAAACCACACGTGACGACGCTGTCCAATCAGCGGTCTCACTCCCTGGACCAATCCCTACGTTCGCACCCACACGTGACCCTGCTGGCCAATCTGAGGGTTCGACGCCTAGGACCACTCTCTATGGTCGCTATATGACCCCCCCCCCCAGAACCCGAGGTACGGAACCTAGCAGGGAGCGGGATTTCGCGACCAGAACGAGTAAGGAGAGGGGCAGCCGGAACCACAGGAGCGGGGGATCCTGGACCGGGTGGAACTGCAGGAGGACGGCCTCGCCGAGGCGGTTGGCCGACCAGGACAGGGCTGTCCGGATCCAAGTGCGCAGGTTTGAGCCTGGACACCGAGACGAGCTCACTCCTGCCGCCCACGTCTAAGGTGAAGGTGACCGTCCCTTTATGCAAAACCCGGAACGGCCCTTCATAGACCCTCTGCAACGGGGAATGATGGGCATCTCTACGCAGAAATACAAACTCACAGTCCTTCAAGGCAGGTGGTTCATGCACCATGAGACACCCATGACGCGAAGTCAGAACCAGACCAGGGAACCCACACGTGCCCGGAGTGATGCTAACACCGACGGAACTGAAGGCAGCTGACCAGAGGACTCCGGCAGCAAATCTCCGGGTACTCGAAGTGGCGAGCCATATACTAGTTCCGCGGACAACGCACCGAGATCCTGCTTAGGAGCGGTTCGGATGCCCAAAAGGACCCAGGGAAGTTGGTCTACCCAGTCTGGGCCCTCCAGCCTCGCACTGAGGGCCGCCTTGAGCTGTCGGTGGAACCTCTCCACGAGCCCATTAGCCTGAGGGTGGTACGCCGTGGTGTGTTACAACCGGGAGCAGTACAGCTCTGCTAGCGTGGCCCAGAGGGTAGAGGTGAACTGTGGCCCCCTGTCGGTGGTGATAACAGGCGGAACTCTGAAACGGGCCACCCAATGGAGGGCCAGGGTCCTGGCACAAGAGGCAGCGGAGGTATCTGACAATGGGAAAGCCTCCGGCCACCGGGTGAACCGGTCCACTACCGTGAGCAGATGGGTGTAGCCCCGGGAGGAAGGTAAAGGTCCGACTAAATCCACGTGAATATGGAAAAAGCGGACCGCCGGGACCTCAAACTCTTGTACTGGGGGCTGGACATGGCGTTGGACTTTAGTGGTCTGGCAGGGAACGCAGGAACGGGCCCAAGCAGCTACCTGCTTTCGCAGGCCATGCCACACAAACCGAGCGGCTACTAAGGCAGAGGTGGAGCGGATGGACGGGTGCGCCAGCCCGTGAATAGAATCAAATACCCGGCGTTGAAGGGAGGGCGGCACCACCGGCCTGGGACGGGGGAGGGAAACATCACACCAGACTTTTGTGCCCTCCGGCCCGCAGGCCACCTGAGCCAACTTCAACCCTGAAGTGGCGGACTGATATGCCGAGGCGGTGTCCGCCAGGAGCTGTGCCTCTGTAAGCTCCTGGGGATCCACCTCGCAGTCCACCGCTGAAATGGGGGAAACAGCAGGCCGAGACAGAGCGTCAGCAACGGCATTAAACTTACCCGCGACATGACGGACATCGGTGGTAAACTCAGAGATGGCAGTCAGGTGCCGCTGCTGGCGGGCCGACCATGGGTCGGACAATTTGGAAAAAGCAAAAGTTAACGGTTTATGGTCCGTAAAGGCCACAAACGGGCGGCCTTCTAGGAAATACCTAAAGTGACGGACAGCTAAGTAGAGGGCCAGAAGCTCTCGGTCAAAAGTGCTATATTTCAGCTCAGCCGGACTCAGCTGACGGCTGAAAAACGCCAAGGGCCGCCAAAGGCCGCCGACCTGTTGTTCCAAAACCCCTCCCACCGCCACGTCAGACGCATCAACTGTCAGGGCCGTGGGGGAGGAGGGGCTCGGGTGGACCAGCATGGTGACGTCTGCCAAAGACGCCTTAGCTGCTGTAAAGGCCGACTACGCGGCCGAGGACCATACTAACTCTACAGGTTTACCCGCGAGGCACTGGAAGAGCGGGCGCATGACCCGTGCTGCTGCCGGGATGAACCTATGGTAGAAATTCACCATGCCCACGAACTCTTGCAGACCCTTCACTGTGGTGGGCCGCGGAAATGCACGGATAGCCTCCACCTTCTCGGGCAAAGGGGTGGCGCCGGCAGGGGTGATTCTGTGCCCTAAGAAATCGAGAGAAGGGAGGCCAAATTGACACTTGGAGGGTTGGATGATGAGCCCATGGTCTTGGAGCCGCTGGAATACAGTCCGCAAGTGGGCCAGGTGTTCCTGCTCCGAGGGGCTGGTGACCAGGATATCATCTAAATAAACGAACACAAAAGGCAAATCCCGACCAACATGGTCCATGAGACGCTGGAAAGCCTGTGCCACGTTCTTTAAACCGAAAGGCATACGCAACCATTCGAACAACCCGAACGGAGTGATCGTGGCAGTTTTTGGTATGTTTTCCGGACGCACAGGGATCTGGTGGTAGCCCCGCACCAAATCGATCTTGGAGAACACCACGGCACCTTCCAGCCCAGACGAGAAGTCCTGGAGGTGCGGTATGGGGTAGCGGTCGGCCGTGGTGACGGCATTGAGGCGCCGGTAATCGCCGCATGGTCTCCACCCCCCAGATGCTTTGGAGACCATATGCGACGGCGAGGCCCACGGGCTGTCGGACTGACGGACAATGCCCATTTCTTCCATCTTTCTGAATTCTGCCCGCGCCACCACCAGCTTGTCGGGCGGCAACCTGCGGGCCCGAGCGAAAACGGGGGGGCCCTCGGTGCGGATATGGTGGACCACGCCGTGCCTGGCTGAAGGGGCGTCGAAGCGTTAGACGAGCAGCTCTGGAAACTCCGCCAGGACCTCAGCATACGGGTCGGGGGCCGCGACGTCGGCCTGGACAGTCGGGCTGGGTGGGGTGGCGGCCGGCGGAGCGGCGGGCTCATCGCTGCTGGCGGATGGTCGAAGGTCGTTACCGCGGACATCGGGGACTAGTGAAAAGGCCCAGAGGAAATCTGCGCCTAGGATCGCCTGGCTGACGTCCGCGATAATGAATGGCCATTCGTACGTGCGGATGCCTAAAGCCAGGGACATTGTCCGCGTAACATACGTGCGAATGGGGCTGCCATTAACCGCGATGAGGGTAGGACCTGTCTTACCCGATCTGGTCTCGAGGCCGGTCGGCAGTACGATACTGACAATGGCTCCCGTGTCAACCAAAAATTCTGTGTCCGTGAATCGATCTCGGACGTAGAGACGTCGGTTGTGGCCAATCACAACCGCCTCTATGTACGATCGGCCGAGGCATTTCCCGAGAAGGTACAAGGTGAGCGGCAGTTGCGGGATTCTCCACCCCATCGTAGATGGTAATAGCACCAGCCGCGCTTGTGCGGATCCTTTTGGCGGGCTTTTGGAGAATTGGCGGGAGACGCGGCGCCATCTTGATGCCGCTGTGGCGCGGCCGCTGATGTCGAGACCTTGTGATCGAACTGCTTCTTTTTCTGCATATGCCACGGGGTCCTTAAAAGAACAATCCGTGAGCATGAGTTTGACATCTTCGGGAAGCATCTCTCGGAATGCCTGCTCGAACATGAGGCAATCCGTGTGTTCACCTGCTAGCGCTAACATTTCGGCCATGAGGACGGACGGCAGTCGATCCCCGAGATCCGGTAGGTGCATAAGCCTCTTAGCTCGGTCATGCCTACTGAATCCGAAGGTTCGTAATAACAGTGCCTTCATGGCCTCGTACTTGTCTTCTGCGGGAGGGTTGACGATGAACCACATCACCCGTGTGGTCGTCTCCGGCGGTAGAGCGCTGACGAGGTAGTAGTATTTTGTCGCGTCTGCCGAGATGTTTCTTAAGTGAAACTGGGCTTCGGTATGGACAAACCAAGATTGTGGTTGATGTGCCCAAAACAACGGAAGGTGAACGCTGACCGCGCTTAGCTCCGGTGCGCCGGGCATAGAAGCCAAAAACGAGGCTTCGTGTTCACTCATGGTAGGTGATCGGCTGGATCACGTCGGGGTCACCAATATGGCGAGTCTGGAGGCTCGTTCTTTGTTGAAGAAGTTTATTGCGACAGCAATATTCGATCACAAAGTTTACATAACGAGATTACAGACAACCATTAAATCTAACTGTTCACTTCGATGGAGTCTCTCAACTGACTGCTTTGGGCGCTAAAACCACACGTGACGACGCTGTCCAATCAGCGGTCTCACTCCCTGGACCAATCCCTACGGTCGCACCCACATGTGACCCTGCTGGCCAATCTGAGGGTTTGATGCCTAGGACCACTCTCTATGGTCGCTACAGAGGGATCTTAGGGTCCATGTACATAGCTCCCTGCAAGTGGAAAAACAAGTAGATAAAGGGAGTATAGTATACTTGTTTTCATTGGACAGGGCATTGAATATAAGAGTTAGGAATATAAGAGTTAAGCAGCTTCAGTAGTTAACAAGGCATATGGTACGCTTGCCTTCATCAGTCAGGGCATAGAGCACAAGGGTCAGGAAGTCATGATGCAGCTTTATAGGACTTTGGTTAAGCCACATTTGGATTGCTGTGTGTGGTTCTGGTCGCCCCATTACAGGAAAGGTGAGGAGGCTTTGGAAAGGCTGCAGAGGAGGTTCACCAGAATCACGCCTGGATTAGAGGGTATTAGCTGCAGGGAGAGGTTGGACAAACATGGAATGATTTCCGTGGAGCCTCGAAAGTTGAGGGGAGAGCCGATGGAAGTTTATAAAATTATGTGTGGCATAGATAGTGTAAACAGTCAGAATCTTTTTCCCCGGGGTGGAAATGTTGATTAGTAGAGGGCCCAGCTTTAAGGTGAAAGGGGCAAACTTTAAAAGTGGGAAAGTTTATTATGCAGAGGGTGTTGGGGCCCTGGAACGCACTGCCAGGGGTGGTAGTGGAGGCAGATACGATCATGGCGTTTAAGAGACTTTTAGACAGGGATATGCAGGGAATGGATCATGCACAGGCAGAGATCAGTATAACTTGGCATCATGTTCGGCTCAGACATTGTGTTCCTGTACTGTACAGACAGAGTTATACAGCACAGAAACAGGCCCTTTGGTCCAACTTGCCCATGCGACCGGGAAGCCTGTGACAAATAAAGCACCATTGAACCATTGAAGTGTCTGAGTGGCCGTGACACAGCCATCCCTTGCCCTCAGTGTCCGGTGCCTGCAGGACGTTAGACTGTGCTCCTTCCCCACAGAGTCTTTGCAGTGGCTGCACCGAGCTTTAGTGCATCCCTCAGCACCTACTCTTACTCGCTGCAAGGTGTCAGTCGATAGTATTCACTTCCGGACATCCCCTTACCAAAAGGTATTGACGTGGTGGGTCACAGTGCCAGGCGGAAGAGAGCCGACTTCCTGCCCCTTTTCCAGGGTTACCTCCGCGCCCGGGTGTCCCTTGAGGAGGAATATGCGCTGTCCACTGGCACCATGGGGGATCCCGGCGGACTGCTACGGCTGACGGCTCCCGGCAGGCCGCGGAGTAACCGAGGCCGGAGCCCACGCAGGTCGGAACCCGCGGCCGGCGGAGGTCGTGGCCAAGGTCAGAGCCCCCGCGCCGTGAATCGACGGAGCCCGCGGCTGGGGCCTGGGTCGGCGCCGCAGAGAGACGTCCGGAGAGGATCTGGTAGCGATAGTGGAGAGGTCGGTGCAGCTGTCGATGATGGCGTTGAGGTGAGGTGTGAGGACGGACACGTGGGGTGGACAGACACGTGGAGTGGGGACGGACACGTGGGGTGAGGACGGACACGTGGGGTGGCGACGGACACGTGGGGTGGGGACGGACACGTGGGGTGGGGACGGACACGTGGGGTGGGGACGGACACGTGGAGTGGGGACGGATACGTGGGGTGGGGACAGACACGTGGAGTGGAGATGGACACGTGGGGTGAGGATGGACACGTGGGGTGGGGACGGACACGTGGGGTGAGGATGGACACGTGGGGTGGGGACGGACACGTGGGGTGGGGACGGACACGTGGAGTGGGGACGCCGCTGCCGGGGGAAGGAACAAAGGAGGAGCCGGCGTGGGGGGACCACCATGAGTGAGGGGGAAGGAACAAAGGACAATGGGGACCCAGTGTGGGGAGGAAGAGAACAAAGGGGACCAGGCACTTTGTGTACTTTGTAACTTCGTCAGTGCCCTTATGTGGCCACGTTTACATACCTTGGGTATGCAGGCAAGGAATTTGACTTGTCACACGTGACAATAAAGTATTCATTTATTCATTCATTTCTGGGACCGCTGGGCACCTTGGGGGGGGAGGGTTGACTGTATCCTGGATCGGGATTGTAACATCGTCATTTGATATTTTGTAATAAGAATATTTGATAATATTTTTATTATGGTGGTGGGCGTGCTGTTATTGTTTGTTTTGGAAATATTATTGTAAATAATTGAATAAATTTAGTTTTGTTTTAAAAATGATTTAAAAAAACATTGACGTGAAGGTGCCCAGGGATTTGATGCCCAGTTGGTGTCACGGTCGCTAAACACTCGTTAACGTGAAGACAAAGCTACCTGGCCTGCTGAGCCACAAGCCATTGGTGAGTGTGGCCTCACAACACCAGAGACCCGGGTTCAATCCAGACTGCGGGTACTGTCTGTGTGAAGTTCGTACATTCTCCTTGTGACCGCGTGCGTTTTCTCCGGGTGTTCCAGTTTCCTCCCACACTCCAAAGTGAGTTGATTGGCTTCTGTAAATTGTCCCTAGTGTGTAGGATAGAACTGGTGTAGAGGTGATCGTTGGTCAGCATGGACTCGGTGGGCCAAAGGGCCTGTTTCCACACTGTATCTCTAAGAAAAAACACACTTGGAGTACCGCGTGCAGTTCTGGTCACCCAATTATAGGAAGGATGGCATTATCTTGGAAAGGGTATAGAAGAGATCACCAGCATGTTACCTGGCCTCATGGGCTTAGGGAATGGTTGGATGGGCTGGGACATTTTCTTTGGAGTGTAAGATGTTGAGGCGTGATCTTATTGAGGTGTACAAAATCATGAGGGGCAGGGATGAAGTGGATGCTCACAGCCTTTCCCTCGGGGTAGAGGATTTTAAAACTAGAGGGCATAGGTTTAAGGTGAGAGAAGAGAGATTTAAGAGGGACCTCAGGGGCAACGTTGTCACTCAGAGGGTAGTCCTTAACTGGAACAAGCTGCCAGAGGAAGCAGATATGATTACGACTTATAAAAGACATTTGGGCAGATGTATGGATCGGAAGGGTTTAGAGGGTTATGGATCAAATGCAGGTAAATGAGACATGCCCCCTATTCTAACTTGGTCGGCATGGACCAGGTGGGGCCAATGGCCTGTTTCTATGCTGTACAGCTCTATGACTATGAGGACAGAGCTTTTGGAGAGTTGTAGGGGCGTAGGGAATGACAGAGAGAGACGGGCGAGACCTCGGGTAGACTGGAAAACAAGGGGTGGATTTTAGTGTGGACGTCATTGCAGTCTGGGCTTCCCATGATCCGACCAGCCAGCTCCAACAATAGCAGGACCACCCGTGGTAAGGCTTGCACATACCCCCCACCCCACAGGGTGGTCAGAGCCCCACAGGTGGGAGGGGTGGGCATGTGTAGCCAGTGACCCTGTTCATCCCAGCAGGACCCCTGTCACCAGCACCGCTCCTGATGTAATACCATGGGCACCAGCAGGCGGTGCTGCTGACTCAGAGTTGCTGAAGGGACTGGGTATAGATTACGGGAACGTTGAAATCTCCCAAGATAGACACAAAAAGCTGGAGTAACTCAGCAAGTCAGGCAGCATCTCTGGAGAAAAGGAATAGGTGACGTTTTGGGTCGGGACCTTTCTTCAGACTGAGTCACGGGAGAGGGAAACTAGAGATATGAAAAGGTACAGAACAAATCAGAGCCGGCACCGATGACCAAAGAAAGGTGGAGCCCACTATGGTTCATTGTAGGTTGTGGAAGAGATACGAACAATGGGATACGAACAATGAAACTAGCAGGATAACTAGGGTGGGGGAGGGACGGAGAGAGAAAGGAATGCAAGGGTTACTTGAAATTAAAGAGATCAATACTCTACCACTGGATTGGAAGCTGCCCAAGCGAAATATTGTCTTATTTTAGTAACTACTAACCTCCCCCCCCTTCCCCTCCCACCCTCCCCTGTGCTCCACCTGGACTTGCACTCATTTCTCCCCTCCCTCTCCCCTTCCACCTATATTCCTTACTCTAGCTTCACAATTCACAACTTTTCAGTCCTTTTGTTTCACATCTTCTGTCTTTTCATTATAGCCTTTATCCAACCATCTGCCTATCCACCCCCCCCCCCCCACCTGTATCCAAAGATCACTTGCCAAGATTTGTCTTTCCCCTCCTCTCCCAGCCTTCTTCCCCCCCCCCCACCCCCTAAACCCTTCCTCCCCCCCCCACCCCCTAAACCCTTCCACGCCATAATCAGTCCAAAGAAGGGACCCGACCCGAAACACCGCCTTTCCATGTTCTCCAGAGATGCTGACTCAATCGCTGAGCTACTCCAGCACTTTATGTGGGGTTTTTTGGAAGCTAGTGTTGTGGTTCCCTGATCCTCGAAATTAAGACAGGCGACACAGAGAATTCTTCGAGAAGTTAAAAGCCTTTAATTGCAAACAACGGCTGGAATAATCAGGAAGCCAACCACCTGACTGCCCACTTAGTACACCGGGCAGTCTATTTTTATAGGATTATTCCAAACCTTATCTTCTTTACATTACCTCATACCCACACTCCTTTCTTCAGTCATTCATTGCTTTGCAGTCACCCATCTGTCCCGCCACCATTAAATCCCATTCAGTAATTTATCCTTATCTCAATGCTCACATCCCTTCATACTTCACCACCCTTATTTCCCTGCTAGTCCATCCATCACATCCATTCATCACCCCAAGGCCTATGTCTTTCCTTATCTCGCCACCATTATCTTTCATCCAACAAAGTAAAAGTTCAAAGAATGTCGAAACAGTTTTACAATGTGACAAAGTGTAAGGAATGCCTAAGCAAATGATGCACAACAATGTAACAAGGAATAAGAAAGTGTAAGATAAAGCAAATGGTAAAGAATGTGGAAGCAATTATAATACGTCTTAATGTGTTACTGATTACAATAGTCAATAGTCAATTTGTCACATACACATAAATGTGCAGTGAAATGAAAAATTATCCGCAGTTCAACAATAAGACCAATAAAAATAAGCAATAAAAATATGCAATAACACATACAATCATAAACCAACACCAAACAAAAGAAACATCCATCACAGTGAGTCTCCTCCAGTCACCTCCTCACTGTGATGGAAGGCCAGAATGTATTTTTCTCTTCCCCTGCCGCCTTCTCCCGTGGTCAGGCTGTTGAAGTTGCCACATCGGGGCGGTCGGGGCTCCCGACATTGAAGCCCCCGCCGGACGGTGAAAGGTCCGCGGCGAGCTGACCCAAGCCCCGCGATTCGGGGCGGGTGAAGACGCTGTCGCTGCCGCTGCCGGAGCTCCCGATGTCGGCCCCCACCCAGGGGCCTGCGGGCTTCCGACGTCCAGGCGGCCCGCGCCGGAGCCTCCAGAGACGAGTCGCAGCCGCTCCCGCACCCACCCATCCCCCCCCTCCCCCCCCACATAACACACAACCGCAAACACTACATCATATCTAAACTACAATTAAGACAAAAACAACACAAAAGACAAATGGACTGCAGGAAAGCCGTAACTGCGAGGGCAGCGCTGGCTCCTCCAGCAGTTGCAATGCACTAAAGTGTAAAGAATGCCCACGCTGTTAAATTTAAATAGCTAATAATGATTACAGAATATACAAAATACAACACTAGCACCTGCGGTTCCATGTTTCCATGTAAATCACAAATGTCCTTCTCAATCCCTAAATATCCCTGCGGATATCAACATCACCGATGTTTAATCAAACAATGAAATTTATACTTCTGCACTCTGTATATTCCCCGTCACTTTATTTGAGTTAACTTGATTGCATTTATACATAGTATTATCTGATCTGTTTGGATAGCATGCAAAACAAAGCTTTTCACTGTACCTCGGTACACGTGACAATAATAAACCTAAACCTAAACGTACATAGAGAGCAGATGGATGAACTCAGCAGGTCAGGCAGCATCTGTGGAGGGGATGGAAAGACGCCATTTCAAGCCAAAGGCATTTCATGAATAAGACCAGTGATCACTTTGAGACCAGTGATCACTGGTCTGTTGGCTTTAAAATAACTATGAATAAAGACAGGGCAGGTCCACCCGACTGGGGGCAAGGCCAACTTTAGACAGATATATGCAAAGGTTGATTGGAGTAGGTTGTTTGCAGGCAATATCCGGAAAGTGGGATGCTTTTAAAAGTGTGATGACAAGAGTTCAGAGCATGCATGTTCCTGTTAGAGTAAAGCGCAAGACAAGCAGGAGTAAGGAAGCTTGGATGATGAGATAAATTGAGGCTCTGGTCGGGAAAAAGACAGAGGGTTGGGATGGGCATAGGCAGCTAGGATCATGTATATCCTGGGAACTGAGGAACATACTTAAGAAGGAAATCAGGGGAGCATAAAAAGGGCAGGACATAGCTCTGCCAGATAATATTAAGGAAAATCCTCAGAGATTTTGTGTACATTAAGAGAAAGAGGGTAATTAGAGAGCAAACAGGGCCTTTCAGAAACCAGAGGTCATTTGTATGTGGAGTCACAGGAGATGAGACGGACAAGGTCCTTAATGAGTATTTCTCCTTTGTTTTTACTGCAGAGAAAAACATGAAGACTATGGAACTTGGGACAGTTAATGGAGATGTCTTACGGACAGTCCATATTAAGGTCGAGGTGGTGCTGGACATCGTAAGGTGTACAAAGGTAGATACATTTCTGGGCCTGATTGGATATATCCGAGGACACTGTGGGAGGCTGGAGAAGAAATTACAGGAGCCATTGCTGAGATATGTGACGCATCATGAAATTTTGTTAAGTTACCGGAAGACCAGAGGGTCAAGAGTGTTTTATTGTCCCAGATAAAACAATGAAATTCTTACTAATGTTGTACCTCTATTTAAGAAGAACTGCAGGGAACAGCCTGGGAACTATAGACAAATAGGCCTAACATATGTGGGAGACGTTACTGGAGAGGATTCTGAGGGATAAGATATAAAAATACTTGGATAGGCAGGGGCTGATTAGGGATAATCAGCATGGTTTTGTACATGGGAGATCGTATCTCACGGATTTGATTTGAGATTTTTGAAGAAGTAACCAAGAAGGTCAATGAGGGCAAGGTCAAAGATGTAGTCTGTGTGGTCTTCAGTGTTCCAGATGGTAGGCTACTTGGAAGATTAGATTGCATGGGATCCAGGGAGAGCTAACTGCCTCGATACAGAATTGGCTTCATGAAAGAAAGAAGAGGGTGGTGGTAGAAGGTTGTTTTCCGGACTGGAGGCTTGTGACTAATGGTGTGCCCCATTGCTGTTTGTGGTTTATGTCAGTTATTTTGATGAGAATGTACAATTAGTAAGTTTGCAGGTGACACAAAAACTTTCTAATCATGCCATGCATGTTTTCATCCAAATCATTTGATTCATTGATCCTAATCAAACAGTACCGGGCCCAGCACTGAACGCTGAGGCACACCATTAGGCACAGGCCTCCAGTCCGAGAAGTTACCTTCCACCATTACCCACTGCTTCCTTCCATGAAGCCAATTTTCTTTCCATTCAGCCATCTCTCCTTGGATCCCATGCGATCCGACCTTCCAGAGCAGCCTAGCATGTAGAACCTTGTCGAATGCCTTGCTGAAATCCATATAAACAACATCTATAGCTTTACCCTCATCAACCTTTTTGGTCACATCTTCAAAAAACTCAATCGGATTCATGAGACACAATCTCCCATGTACAAAACCAAGCTGACTATCCCTAATCAGCCCTTGTCCATCTAAATGCATGTATATGTTTGTGACTTTATGTCTTTTTTTTGTAAACCAACATCTGCAATTCCTTGTGTCTAGAAGGTATATTTTATTGTGGATGGGAAAAAAACAGCGGTGACAGCAAGCAATTTGAATCAAATTGATGTCTGGGATTCCATGCAGGCAGCACAGAGCATGCAAAGCATTTTCAATTGCATCACCAGTTGCCTGGAATCTGTCTCCCAATCCAGCTTCAGCTGACGCTTGCTTTTTGTCGAGAAGCACAGCACAGAAACAGCCCCTTCGGCCCAACCAGTCCATCGATCACACGTCCACACTAGTTCTATGTTAACCAACTTTCTCACCCAGTCCCTACACACTCGGGGCAATTTACAGAGGCCAATTAACCTACGAACCCGCACGTCTTTGGAATGTGGGAGCATCAGGAGGAAACCCATGCAATCACAGGGAGAATATGCAAACTGCACACAGGCAGCACCCTTGGTCAGGATCAAAAGTTTAAAGAAGATGTGCAGTGTAAATGCTTTTACACAGAGAGTAGTGAGTTGCTGGAACACGCTGTGGGGGGTGGTGGTGAAGGCAGATACGATAGTGGCACTTCAGAGGTTTTTGGATAGGCACACGGATATGCAGTGAATGGAGGGATGTGGATCACGGGCAGGCAGATAGAAAAGAGTTTAACACAGACATTGTAGGCCGAAGGGCCTCTTCCTGTGCTATACTGCAGTATGCTCTGTGACATTGGCCAGACTCCTATGATCATACAAAACTGGGACCACATGCCCTGGAATCTAAAGGGTTACAGAAGATCTGATTCAACACATTAAGCCAACGACTGACAACTTTTTTTAACTTCAGCATTGACTCTATTTAAACACAGAAAATAATTGCAAGGCCAAGAAATTGAGCAACCAACACAAACACAACTCATTACAAGTGTGTGTCACAGACCCAGTTATAATCCTTGTGTTGTACCTAAGCAGATGAACTTAAAACTATATTCCTTCTTCAGCCTTCACGTTCCATGTCTCCTATCTTTATCTCCTAATCTTACACTTGGTGTCTTTTCATCCCTGGCTTTTGTCTAACCATCTGCAAATCAAAAGCCCCCCTCACCTTTATCCACCTATCACTTTAAAAGACACAAAGTGCTGGAGTAACTCAGCGGGTCAGGCAACATCTCTGGGGAGCACGGATAGGCGATGTTTTGGGACGGGACCCTTCTTCAGACTGTATCCACCTATCACTTGCCACTGAAGAAGTGTCCCGACTCGAAACACCTATCCTTTTTCTCCAGAGATGCTGCCTGACCCGCTGAGTTACCCTAATACTTTGTGTCTTTTTTTGTAAAACAACATCTGCAGTTCCGTGTGTCTCTATCACTTGCCAGGCTTTGTACTGCCCCCTCCTCTCTTCCAGCTTTCCCCCTCCCCACACGTATCCCCCCCCCTCAACTCCACCCACTACAATCAGTCTGAAAAAAGGTCCCAACCTGAAATGTCACCTATCCACAAACTTCAGAGATGCTGCTTGACCTGCTGAGTTCCTGGAGCACTTTGTGTTTTTTTTTGTGTAAAGCAACGTCTGCATTTCCTTGTGTCCAACTTAAACTGGTGTTGGGTAGTATGCAAGAGTTGTTTTAATGGTGATAAGCTTGCCAGCCAAGTCAAACAAATCCACATGAAATCAATGATTTCAGCGGGTAGTTCATAGAGCTCAGAGGACCATCGGAACACAGCTACCAGCCTTGGAGGGCATCTACAACACACAATGCCTCAGAAAAGCCACCAGCATCCACAAAGACTCTTCACACCCCTGCAACAGTCTGTTCGAACTTCTACCATCGGGCAGACGATACAAGGCCTTCTACGCCCGCACCTCCAGACTCAGGACAGCTTCATCCCCAGGGCCATAGCTGCTATGAACCGGTCCTGCTGAGCCGGATGGTCACATCGCACAGTGATCCGGCACAGATCTACTTGCACTTTATTCTGTTTTTAAACTGTTGCAATTTGTTTCATTGGGTTGTTTAAATTAATACTGACTAGCTAATTAATTTATTGCATCGTATGGGAGGCGCATTCCCAATCTCGTTGTACCCCTGTATAATGACAATAAAGATGTATTGTATTGTATTGTATTGTATTGATAGACAGTAACTCAGCAGATCAGGCAGCATCTCTGGATAGAAGGAATGGGTGGCATTTCGGGTCGAGACCCTTCTCCAGACTTCAGACATTTGCAACAGTTCCCACATGAAACCAGTGTTGTTCCTTGTACCCCTCACCTTGCTGCATGGGGGGGGGGGATCTTGAGGTTAAAGCCACTTGCCATGGTTGGTAGAGGACATGGACCATAAGACATAGGAGCAGAATTAGACCATTCGGCCCATCAAGTGTGGTCCGTCGAGGCCATGAGAGGACCAGGAGTGTCGAGCACCCAAGGCAGTGAGATGGTGTGCTCATGCAGGCATTGCTTCTGTCTGACTCGTTATACGAAGATTTAAAGATGTTTTTTCAGAAACTGGCAGATGTTGTGAATTTTTCCCATTCTGGTGGAAGTTTTATTGCCACAATACCTTTTACTGCCTTTTTCAATAGAGTCAAGAGTTCTGGGAACAGAACAACAAAATTCTTACTTGCTGCAGCTTTAGAGGCAGCTTTAGATAATGTAATAACACACAGATAAATCTACAGTCATCATTAATACTATTAGAGTTTGGTGTTTAGAGATACAGTTTGGAAACAGGCCCTTTGGCCCACCAAGTCTGTGCCGACCAGCGATCACTGTACACTGGTTCTATCCTACACACTAGGGACAATTTTACAGAAGCCAATTAACTTACAAACCTGCACTTCTTTGGAAATTGGAAGGAAACCGGAGCACCTGGAGAAAACCCACCCGGTCACAGGGAGAATGTACAAACTCCACATAGACAGCATCTGTAGTCAGGATCAAACCCGGATCTCTAGCGATGTAAGGCAGCAACTCTACCGGTGCACCACTGTTCCACCCTATTTTTTTAACAGATGGCTGTGAAGGCCAAATGAATTGATATTTTTAAGGTGGAGATTAACAGATTCTTGGTTGATAAGGGTGTCAGGGGTTATGGGGAGAAGGCAGGAGAATGGGGTTGAAAGGGAAAGAGATATCAGCCAAGAGTGAAGGGCGGTGGATTTGGTGGGCCGAATGACCTCATTCTGTTCCTACAACTTATGAACTTATAATTAATGGTGGCATGCAAATACAATAAATTAATAATCAGTACTACGAGGTAGCCAGACCACAATAGTGCAAAACAAGTGTGTAGTGCAACCAAAACAAAGTCCTGAGGTTGGTCGTGGTTAGTGTTGTGGAGTGTCCAAGAGCCTGATGGTTGCTGGGAAGAAGCTGTTTGTGAACCTAAAGTGCTGGAGTAACTCAGCAAATCAGGCAGTTTCTCTGGAAGACATGAACAGGCAACATTTCAAGCTTGACCCACATTATAATTAAGGTACAGTGAAATTTGAGTTACCATACAGCCATACGAAGTAAAAAGCAACAAGACACACAGCCATTTAAAATAAAATTTAACATAAACATCCACCACAGCGGAATCCACATTCCTCACTGTGATGGAAGGTAATAAAGTTCAATCTACTTCCTCTTTGTTCACCCGCGATCGGGGCTGTTGAACCATGCACAGTCGCTGTTGTCGACGATCCGATGTCCAAGCCCTCACATTGGGATGATCATAACTCTGGCGTCGGGACGGATTGAAACTCTCCGCGGCATGGAGTTCCCGAGTCGGCCTCATCCTACCAGAGACTGCGGGCTTCACGGTGTTAAAGTCCACAAGCCCCGCGGTTGGAGCTCTCCACAATCCTTGGCTCCCGATGTTAAAGTCCGCGCCGTGCCCGCGGCTTGAAGCGCCGGGCCGGTCTCCAAGAAAGGCCGCACCACTCCACGATGTTAGGCCGCAGTGGGGACGGAGATACGATACGGGGGAAAATCGCATCTCCATCGAGGTAAGATGCGTAGAGACCCAATTCTGTGAGCTTAGTAATCAGTTTGGAGCAGATGATGGTGTTGAACACCAAGCTGTAGTCCATGAACAATAACCTGACATGTGTCTTTATTGTCCAAGTGGCCAGCGCAGAGTGGAGAGCCAGTGAGGTCGCATCCTCCGTTAACCTATTGTGGCGGTTGGCCAGTTATAGCGGATCCAGCTTCTTGCGAAGGTAGGGGTTGATATGCGCTGTAACCAACCTCTCATAGCACTGTCTCATAGACCTCTCAGTCTGAAGAAGGGTCTCGACCCGAAACGTCACCCATTCCCTCTCTCCTAGATGCTGCCTGACCTGCTGAGTTACCTTGGTGCTTTCCTTGCAAGTAACACACGATATACAATAGACAATTAAAAATAAAACATGTGAAGAATTAAATAAAATACCAGAGCACAAGGAGGCTACCCTTTTGGTTGTTGAGTAGAGCTACTGCTTGTGGAAAAAAGCTGTTTTTATGTCTGGCTGTGGCTGCTTTGACAGTCGGAGTCACCTTCCAGAGCGAAGTGCTTCAAAGATTTTGTGGCCAGGGTGAGAGGGGTCAGAGATTAGCTTACCCGCTCGTTTCCTGGCCCTTGCAGTGTACAGTTCGTCGATGGGGGGATGGTTGCAGCCAACAACCTTCTCGGCTGATCGAACGATTCGTTGCAGCCTCCGGATGTCATGCTTGGTGAATGCTTGACCATGATGGAGAAGGTGAGGACAGACTCTATGATGGCACTATAAAACTGGACCTGTGGCAGATTGTATTTTCTCAGCTGCCCTAGGAAGTACATCCTCTGTTGGGCCTTTTTGACAGTGGAGTCAATGGTGGCCCCCCATTTAAGGTCCCTGGAGATGATGGTTCCAAGGAACTTAAATGACTCTACAGATGTGACTGTGGTGTTGTTGATGGTGAGTGGGGGGAGGGGAGGGGGAGCTCTCCTACAAGTGGGTGTGAAGTGGTGATTGGGGAGGAGTGGGTGGAGGGGAGAGGGAGGGGTTACCGGGGTTATGTTTCAGTCTATCTGTCTATTGTTGGGGCTGGGGGGGGGGGTTCGAAGAGGTACATTGATGTTCTCCCTTTCAAAGTGAGTGTAGAAAGCATGGTGATCCCTCCAATCACATTGGCGACGTGCCTCGGTACCTGCGTTGCATGGGCAGAGAAAGAGCCAAGTTGCTGCTCTATGCTCCAGTTCTATCCTACACACCAGGGACAATTTACAGAAGCCAAGTAGCCTACAAACCTGTACGTCTTTGGGATGTGGGAGGAAACTGGAGCACTCGGAGAAAATCCACAGGGTCACAGGGACAATGTACAAACTCACTACAGACAGCACCCAGAGTGAGTTAGGATTCAGGAGACTGAGGGGGGATCTTATTGAAACATATAAAATTCTTAAGGGGTTGGAGAGGCTAGATGCGGGAAGATTGTTCCCGATGTTGGGGAAGTCCAGAACCAGGGGTCACAGCTTAAGGACAAGGGGGAAGTCTTTTAGGACCGAGATGAGAAAACATTTCTTCACACAGAGAGTGGTGAGTCTGTGGAATTCTCTGCCACAGAAGGTAGTTGAGGCCAGTTCATTGGCTATATTTAAGAGGGAGTTAGATGTGGCCCTTGTGGCTAAAGGGCTCAGGGGGTATGGAGAGAAGGCAGGAACGGGATACTGAGTTGAATGATCAGTCATGATCATATTGAATGGCGGTGCAGGCTCGAATGGCCGAATGGCCTACTCCTGCACCTATTTTCTATGTTTCTATGTTTCTAGGATTGATCGGAGGAAGACCCTTACACCTGACCAAACACAAACAAGTTGGACTGGCTTAGATGGGGCATCTCGGTTGACATGGACGAGTTGGGCCGAAGGGCCTGTTTCCGTGCTGTACAACTGTGTGACCACAGGGCGGCGCTATGGCGCAGCGGTAGAGTTTTTGCCTCACAGCGGCCAGAGACTTGGGATCAATCCTGACTACGGGTGCTATCTGTACGGAGTTTGTACTTTCTCCCTGTGATCACGGGCGTTTTCTCCAGGTGCTCCGGTTTTCTCCTAGATTTCATAGATGTACAAATTTGTAGGTTCATTTGCTTCAGAAAATTTGTCCCTAGTGGGTAGGATAGTGTATGTGTACAGGGAGATCGTTCATCGGCGCGGACTCGGTAGGCCGAAGGGCCTGTTTCCAAACTGTATGTCTAAAGTAATGTAAAAGACCACATTACAGCCACAAGATTCTCCAGATAACCTATGGTCACAGTCTGGACCAGAGTCATTCATATCTGCTGTCTGTGAGATTGGCTCAGATCTCTCTCTTGACTGGCACTGCCTGACTTGTCCACTGGTCAACTTGCAACACGTTGGTGAGTCCACATTTGGAGTATTGTGTGCAGTTCTGGTCGCCCAGCTACAGCAAGGATGTCATCAAAGTGGAAATGGTGCGGAGGAGATTCACAGGAGATGTTACCTGGGTTTGTGGGCTTGAATTTTAGGGAGAGGTTGGATAGGCTGGGACTTCTTTTCAGAGGTGGACCTGTTGTGGCGGTAGGCAAATTGTAGTGGATTAAGGCTGGAGTTAATGTGCTCCTAGAGTCATAAAGCACAAAAAACAGGCCCTTTGGCCCAACACATCCATGCTGACCAAGATGCCCTGCTTGCCCGTGTTTGGCCTTAGTCCCTCTAAACCTTTCCTATCCATGCACCTGTCCAAGTGTCAGTTAAACAATTTTATAGTACCTGCCTCAACTACCTCCTCAGGCAGCTTGTTCCTATACCCATCACCCTCTGAGTGAAAAAGTTCACGTAGTGTGAACTGTGAGGAAGATGCTATGAGGTTGCAGAGTGACTTGGACAGGTTGTGTGAGTGGCCGGATGCATGGCTGGTGCAGTTTAATGTGGATAAGTGTGAAGTTATCCACTTTGGTGGTAAGAATAGGAAGGCAGAGTATTATCTGAATGGTGTTGATCTGGGTGTCCTAGTGCATCAGTCACTGAAAGGAAGCATGCAGGTACAGCAGGCAGTGAAGAAAGCCAATGGAATGTTGGCCTTCATAACAAGAGGAGCTGAGTATAGGAGTAAAGAGGTCCTTCTGCAGTTGTACAGGGCCCTAGTGAGACCGCACCTGGAGTACTGTGTGCAGTTTTAGTCTCCAAATTTGAGGAAGGATATTCTTGCTATTGAGGTCGTGCAACGTAGGTTTACTAGGTTAATTCCCGGAATGGCGGGACTGTCATATGTTGAAAGACTGGAGCGACTAGGCTTGTATACACTGGAATTTAGATGGATGAGAGGGGATCATATCGAAACGTATAAGATTATTAAGGGGTTGGACACGTTAGAGGCAGGAAACATGTTCCCAATGTTGGGGGAGTCCAGAACCAGGGGCCACAGTTTAAGAATAAGGGGTAGGCCATTTAGAACTGAGATGAGGAAAAACTTTTTCAGTCAGAGACTTGTGAATCTGTGGAATTCTCTGCCTCAGAAGGCAGTGGAGGCCAATTATCTGAATGCATTCAAGGGAGAGCTAGATAGAGCTCTTAAGGATAGCGGAGTCAGGGGGTATGGGGAGAAGGCAGGAACGGGGTACTGATTGAGAATGATCAGCCATGATCACATTGAATGGCAGTGCTGGCTCGAAGGGCTGAATGGCCTACTCCTGCACCTATTGTCTATTGTCTAAATCTTTCCCTTCTCACATCAAATATATATCCTCTGGTTGTGATTCCCCTACTCTGGGTAAAGGACTCTGTGCAATCACCCTATCTATTGGCTCCATAGCAGAAGCGTCCACGTCGCAGGGCTGGAAACTGGAAGTGTCCTGAGCTAATTCTGCTACCACCATTATCTATTGTACAAGTGATGGCTCCCACTGATTGTCACCGGAAGCTTGCGCCCTTTTCAGGGAGGACGATGACAGTGATGTAACATTTGAAACATGGATGATGGACATGAAAGAAGAAGACCCTATCTATTCCCCTCATGACTTTGTACACCTCTATAAGATTGCCCTTCAGCCTCCTGTGCTCCGAGGAATATAGTCCTAGCCTGCCCAACCTCTACCTAGAGCTCAGGCCTTCGAGTCCTGGCAACATCCTCATAAATCCTCTCTGCAGGTTGCCCAGCATCTGGGTCGCGGTGGATGTCAGAGCCACTGGACGGTACACTGAGCACAATGCCTTCTTTTATCTGGAATATATCCTGCAGTGACTTGTGAGAAAACAATTTCTTGTTAGGAATGGCAACACCAAATGATGAAATCACTGGGTGTCAGGCAAGATTCATGCCTAATTATTTTGCTTCAATGTTTATTGGGATGGATGTAATACCAGAAGCTGGGATTAGAAATATACCTAAAATAAAAAGCCCATTTTAAACAAGTTAATCCAACTCAGAAGATAAACACAGCGGATGCTGGAAGTGTTGAAGAAAGCTGAAGAGACACAGCTAGGTCTGAAATAATTTGTGAGTTTGCAGTTTCAGGGACTGGAGGAAGATGGAAGCAGAGAGGAGGAGGTTTATGCAGGGTCGTTAGTATAGCCCCTGTCAGGCCGAATGGTGTTTGGATATTAGAAAGAAGCAGAGGTTCAGTTCTTCTGGCCTGCTGTGCTGTACAGTGACGCAGCTGGTCATGCTGCTGCCTCAACCACCCCCCCCCCACACACACAAAAGGATGGGTGTTGTTTCAGATTGGGACCCTTCTTCAGAAGTCTGAAGAAGGGTCTCGACCCGATACGTCACCTGATCTTTTTCTCCCGAGATGCTGACTGTCCCGTTGAGTTACTCCAGCACTTTGTGTCTATCTCTTCGCGATATACCAGCATCTGTAGTACCTTTCTACATGAGGTTTGTAGGTTACTTGGCTTCCGTAAAGTGTAAATTGTCCCTAGTGTGTAGGATAGTGCTAGTATATGGAAATTGCTGGTTGGCGCAGACTCTGGGGGCCGAATGGCCTGTTTCCACGCTGTATCTCTAAAGTCTTAAAGCCAATGTAGGGTCAGGATCTGTGGGTGGCTGTTGGCTGTATTGAGCCAAAAGGCCTGGTTTGTGCTGTTCAGCCCTCTGCCTACATTTGTGACGGGTCCCATACCTGCCCCTCTCTATCTGTGAATAAACCCAATGCATTCATCTGGGTTTATTATTGTTGTGTCTCTGCGCCCGTGTACCTGCGCCCCTATATCTGTGCCTGTCTGAGTGTGTGTGGGTGTGTGAATCTATGAGTGTGCCCATGAAACAATGTGTGTGTCAAAGAGTGTGTTTCTGCGTGAGTTTGAGTGTGTGTTGATCTATGAGTGTGTATGGCTCAACAAGTGTGAGCAAGTGAGTGGGTGAAATGAGTGTGGCTATATGAGTGTGTGTCGAAATGAGTGTGTGTGAGCGTGTATTGTGGAAGTGTGTGTGTGAGTGAATGTATATAGGAGAGTGTGAGTAGGAGAGTGTGTGTGTCTAACTGTACGTGTCTCTGAGTGTGTGTGTATGTGTGGGTCCATCTAGGTGTGTATGTCTATTTGAGTGTGTGTGTGTGTGTGTGTGTGTGTGTGTGTGTGTGTGTGTGTGAGCCTAACCCTAAAGCATCCCCACATTCACTCCGAGACACCCGTGAGTCAGTGGTGACAGCAGCGACTAAAATGACTCTCCCTTCAAATCAAATTGAAATCACACTTTTTCAAAATTAAACAACAGGTGAATATATGTGGAGTGTGCAATTCTGTTATGTGTGTGTAGGAACGTGTCTGTGAATGTGTGTGATGTGTTGGAGTGGGGTGCGTGTGAGTGCAGGGATGTGTCTGGGAATGTACCTAGGATTGTGTATGTGTGTGTGGGAGTGAGCATGTGTGTGAGTGTGTGTAAGAGTGTGTGAGGTGTGTGTAAGAGTATGTATGTGGGAGTGGCAGTGTGTGTGTATGTGGGAGTGTGGATGAGTATCCGTGTGTATGTGTAGGAGAGAATGTGTGCTTGTGTGTAAGAATGTGTATGGGAAAAACGGAGTGCGTGTGTGTGGGGGATGTGTTTGTCTTGTGTATGGGAGGGAATATGTGTGTTTGGGAGTGTGTGTGTGGAGGAATGTGTGTATCTGTGTTGCGTGCGTGGGAGTGAGCGTGTGGCGATGCGGGAGTGTGATGGATGGGGGCGTGTGTTTTTCTGTGTGTGTGTGTGTGTGTGTGTGTGGGGGGGGAAGGCGTGTCTGTCTGTGTGTGCGTGGGAGTGAGTGCGTGTATGTGTGTGAAGATGTGTGTGCGTTGCTGAGTGGGGTATAGGGGAGGGTGTGTGTGTTGTGTGTGGGAGGGAGTTTGAGTGGAAACAGTCGCTCTGCATCACACACACTGACTTCTCAGCCAAGTCACTTCCTTCCTGCTCCGAGACACTGAAGTTTCAGCTGAGAACTACCAGTCAGAGAGAGAGAGAGAGAGAGAGAGAGAGACAGGGAGGGGGAGGGGGCAGTCAGTGCGGAGAGGAGAGAGGAGTCCGGAGAGGCAGCAGCCACTGCCAGCTCAGGTCCCAGTGCTCCGGAGGCTGGCGGTCTGTGGGATGTGAGCAAGGGTCTGTCTCCGACTCCTGCTGCCGATCGGGGATTGAGGACCTCCCGACACACCGGCAACAACGGGGGTAAGTGTGCAGAGAGAGAGAGAGACTGCTCGCTGCTCACACGGAGACACAGACACACACACACACACAGACACACAGACAGAGAGGGTCAGAGAGACGCACACTCCCAGAGGTGAACACACACACACACACACACACACAGACAGAGAGGGTCAGAGAGACGCACACTCCCAGAGGTGGACACACACACACACACACACACGCACACACACACACACACACACACACACAGACAGAGAGGGACAGAGAGACGCACACTCCCAGAGGTGAACACACGCACACACACACACACACACACACACAGACAGAGAGGGACAGAGAGACGCACACTCCCAGAGGTGGACACACACACACACACACACACGCACACACACACAGACACACACACACAGACACACACACACACACACACACACACACACACACAGAGACACACACACACAGACAGAGAGGGACAGAGAGACGCACACTCCCAGAGGTGGAGACACACACACAGAGACAGACACACACACACAGAGACACACACACACACACAGAGGGACAGAGAGACGCACACTCCCAGAGGTGGAGACACACACACAGACAGACAGACACAAACACTCAGAGAAAGAAAGACAGCCAGGCACTCAGCTATACACCTGCAGAAACAAACACCGAGAGACACAGAGGCACACACAGACACAGATACACACAAATAAAGACAGATAGAAACACACACAGATTAAACATTCAGAGACGTACAGATAGAGATAGAGTCACACACTCAGACACAGAGACCCACACTCAGACACACATAGATAGGGAGACAGACACACATACTACACATAGAAACAGTGACAAACATACTGATACATAGAATTAAATACACAGACAAACAAAACACACGAACAGCACAGACATACAGGTAAATGCACATAGACACACATAAGCAAATACACACACAAACAAGTTGGCCTTCAAGCACAAATACACAGACACAGAAAGACAGACAAACAGACACATAGGCAAACACTCAGACAGATAGGCACAGGAACACACACACACACACACCAGCGAAAACATAGACAGACACACCTCTGCAGCTGCACCACGTCCCTCAGCCCACCCTGGGTGTGTGTGACGAGTGGGTCTACTTGATGTTGGCAGCTCCTCGCTCCCACCACACAGCCCTGGCGGGCGGGCACTGAGCAGGCAGTGGCACACGGAGACCACCCTCACACCAGGAACATTCCAGGCCGGAGCTCAGAGACCGGGAGTAACCGAGGCTGGTCAGAGACCGGGAGTGACCAAGGTCGGAGACTGGGAGTGACCGAGGTCGGAGGTCAGAGACCGGGATTGACCAAGGTCGGAGACTGGGAGTGACCAAGGTCAGAGGCCGGGAGTGACCAAGGTCAGAGACTGGGAGTGACTGAGGTCAGAGGTCAGAGACCGGGAGTAACCAAAGTCGGAAACTGGGAGTGTCGGAGATCAGAGACCGGGAGTGACCAAGGTCGGAGACTGAGAGTGTCGGAGGTCGGAGGCCAGAGACCGGGAGTGAGCAAGGTCGGAGACTGGGAGTGTTGGTGGCGAGGACTGACCAAGACCGGTCAGAGACTGGGAGTGACCTGAGTCGAAGGTCGGAGACCGGGAGTGATCGAGGTCGGAATTCGGAGGGGAGGACTGACCGAGGTCGGTGGTCAGAGACTGGGAGTGACCGGAGTCGAAGGTCGGAGACCGGGAGTGTCTGAGGTCAGACGTTGGAGACTGAGAGTGTCGGAGGCTGGAGGTCAGAGGCCAGGAGGGACTGAGGTTGGAGATCGGAGCCTGGGACAGTCTGAGGGTGTGGGGGGGAGAGGGCCGGATGCCGCTGGGACCCCACGGCCCTGGACTTGCCCGAGGTTGGGGGCCGCTGTAGGAGAAAGAGAGAGATTGGCACCAGCCTCTCCTCCGGTGCCACTGGACCCCATCCACCCTGGGACAGCCGGGCCAGGCCGGGGGCCCGGACATGAGGGGGCAGCACTGACAGGAGTGTCCGGCCGGATCCGAGAGTCGCCCCGCACCTCCCTCACCCCCGGCCCGTCGTCCCCGGAGGCCATGGCTGCCTGCGCACTGACCGCTCGCACAGCCGGGGGCAGTCCAGCCACAGCAGAGGGTCATCGCCCCGCAAGGCACATATCCCACTGTCAGCTGTGGCTGGGCTGCACGGACCAGACAAGCGGCACCAGGGCGGAGCCGGGGAGGGAGGAGGCTGTGTGGGCGGTGTCACTGAATGAGATGGAGCCACCGGCCTTGGAGGCAGAGCCAGTGTGGGAGACAGAGCCACTGGCCTTGGAGGCAGAGTCAGTGTTGGAGACGGACCCAGTGGCCTTGGAGGCAGAAGCAGATCCAGTGTTGGAGACGGAGCCACTGGCCTTGGAGGCAGAGCCAGTGTTGGAGACGGAGCCAGTGGTGTTGGAGGTGGAACCACTGGCCTTGGAGACCAGACCACTATCATTGGAGGAGTCACTGGCCCTGGAGGTGGAGTCACTGGCCCTGGAGGCGGGACCACTGGCATTGGAGTCGGAGCCAGTGTTGTTGGTGGAGCCAGTAGCATTGGAGATGGACTGTGCGGTGGGGAGCGGCAGTGGGATGGCCATTGGTGATCCAGAATGGCCGCGAGGATCCCTGTTGGAGCCGGCGATGCCAGGGATCCCACTGGTGGTGGTGACGGAGCACGGGGGCGGTGGCTGCCTGGAGTTTGGGGAGGAAGGGGCTGCCAGCCCCCGCAGACTGTCCTCGTCCTCAGCCTCCTCGGCCGGCTGCTCCTCGTCCTGGGACGAGTCGGAGGAGGAGGTATCCAGTGACCCCGAGGCTGCCGGTCGGCACGGCAACGACCTGCTGCATGCCGAGGAACAGGGCGCCCGGCCCCGCGTGGTGAGTGCTAACGACAGGCGTATGTACACCCCGCGGCGACTGTACCCACACACTGTGCCGTAACACCCCGCGGCGACTGTACCCACACACTGTGCCGTAACACCCCGCGGTGACAGTACCCTAGTTTCGGAACCCGCCACTCAGGGACAGGGCAAAGAGCAGGTTTCTGATAGGCGAGGGCCGGTTTGCCATGGTGATACACTGTTTGTGAAGCTATCTGGTTGGCAAGTTGATAAAGGCAGGTTAGAGTTTAGAGATACAGCGTGGAAACAGGCCCTTCAGCCCACCGATTCCACGCCGACCATCGATCACCCATTCTCATAGTTCTATGTTATCCCATTTTCTCATCCATTCCCTACACATTCGGGAAATTTACAGGGACCAATTAACCTGCAAAACCCGCACGTCTTTGGGATGTGCTAGGAAACCGGAGCACCCGGAAGAAACCTATGCGGTCACAGGGAGAACATACAAACTCCACACAAACAGCACGTGGTCAGGATCAAACCCGGGTCACCAGTGCTGTGAGATAGCAGCTCTACCCGCTGCTCTGCTGTGCCGTTAATGACAAAACAAAGGGTTATGGCAAAGCTGTGAGACGCTGGTCATGGCTAACCCTGTTTATTTAAAGTGCACAAGGAGATGGGGCTTCACTTGTGACGATGAAAGACCGTGGTCAGGTTTCCCTGTGTCGCAGCAACTTGAAGTGTCATTGTGGCTTCTTGCACAAGCCACTCCACACTGCTCCATTTGTTGCAAACTCTTGCAGTTGCAGTCATTGAGTCAGAAACCATGGAAAAGGGCCCTTCATCTAAACGTACCCATGCCGGTCAATTTGCAAATTGGGAAGATGTTTGTTTTCAATGACTTTCCCTACCACAAACAATAAAACCTCCAAGGCTAAAGATCACTTGAAAAATAAAACTTCAGAGACTCATAGCGTCACACAGCAGGGAAATAAGCCCTTCGACCCAACTCGTCCATGCCAACCAAGATGCCCCATCTAAGCTAGCCCTCAGCTGCCCACATTTGGCCATTATCCATCTAAACCTTTCCTATCCATGTACCTGTCCAAATGTCTTTCAAAGGTCGTTCTAGTACCTGCCTCAACTACCTGCTCTGGCACCTCATTCCATACACCCACCGTCCTCTGTGAAAAAGTTGTTCCTCAGGTTCCTATTAAATCTTTCCCCTCTCAGCTTAACCCTATGTCCTCTGGTTCTTGATTTTCCAACTCTGTGTAAAAGGTGCATGAATCTTGTCTGTTCCTCTCATGAACTTGTACACCTCTACAAGATCACCCCTCTGCCTCCTGCGCTCCAAGGTATAAAGTCCCACCCTGCGCTACCACTCCCCATAGCTCAGATCCTAGAGTCCTGGCAACATCCTCGTAAAAATGTCATAGAGTCATGCAGCGTGGAAACGGGCCCTTCGGCCCAACTTGCACACACCGACCAAAATGTCCCATCTACACTAGTCTCACCTGCTCACATGTGGCCCATATCCCTCTAAATATCCTATCCATGTAGCTGTCCAAATGTTTCTTAAAAGGTGCAATAGTACCTGCCTCAACTACCTCCTCCGGCAGTTTGTTGCATACACCCACCACCTATCGTGTTAAAAAGGTACGCATCAGGTTCCGATTAAATCTTTCCCCCTCCACCTTAAACCCATGTTCTCTGGTTCTTGATTTCCCTACCCTGGGTAAAAGACTGTGCATTCACCTTATCTACACCCCTCATGATCTTATACACCTCTGTAAGATTACCTCTCAGGCTCCAAGGAATAAAGTCCCAGCCTGCCCAACCTCTCCCTTGAGCTCAAGCCCTCAGGTCCTGGCAACATCCTTGTTAAACAGGTCCTCTCTGAAAGAGAGTGGAGAGTGTACACCGATCCACCAAAACATTATGACCACCTACCTAATATGCTGTCGGTCCTCCGTGTGCCGCTTAAACAGCACCGACCTGCCGAGGCATGGACTCTACAAGACCCCTGAAGGTGTCCTGTGGTATCTGGCACCAAAACATTAGCAGCAGTTCCTTCAAGTCCTGTAAGTTGCGAGGTGGAGCCGCCGTGGATCGGACTTGCTGATCCAGCACATCCCACAGATGCTCAATCGGATTGAGATCTGGAGAATTTGGAGGCCAGGGCAACACTGTGAACACTTTGTCATGTTCCTCAAACCATTCCTGAACAATGTGTGCAGTGTGGCAGGGCGCATTATCCTGCTGAAAGAGGCCACTGCCATCAGGGAATACTATTGCCGTGAAGCGGTGTACCTGGTCTGCAACGATGTTTAGGTAGGTGACACGTGTCAAATTGATGGCCACAGGAATGGCCAGACCCAGGGTTTCCCAACAGAACATTGCCCAAAGCATCACACTCCCTCCACCGGTTTGTCTTCCCACAGTGCATCCTGGTGCCATCACTGCCCTCGTGCATTGATGAGCCTTGGGCACCCAACACCCTGTTGGTGGTTTGTGGTTTGACCCTCCTCGAACCACTGTTGGTAGGTACTCCCCAATGCTGACCGGGACCACCCCACAAGCCTTGCTGTTTCAGAGATGCTCTGACCCAGTCGTCTGGCCATAACAATTTGGCCCTTGTCAAAGTCACTCAGGTCTTTACTCCTGCCCATTTCACCTGCAACCAACACATCAACTTCAAGAACTGACTGTTCACTTGCTGCCTAATATATCCCACCCCTTGACAGGTGCCATTGTTACAAGATAATCAATGTTATTCACTTCATCTATCAGTGGTCATAACGTTTTGGCTCATCGGTGTATGTGGCCCTTTAAGTAGTTGAGCTTCAATAGAAAGTAAATAAAACAGCTTGTGTGAGTAGCTAAGACAGTGGTATCCGGCGTATGAGGCTGAGAGTCTCACTTCAGGCGCACACTGTGTTATTGCACTCATGTTGACCTTATTTGGGTGAGTTTTGTGCTGAGAATAAAAGGTGTTCGGGGACCAAAGTTCCCACAAGAACTTTCTTCCTAATTACTGGCTGAAGCAGTGTTAACTAGTAACTGCCCACCAGCGGCTGATTACATTGTGAGAGGGTCCAGGTTATAGATTATTTCAATTATATTTCTAAATAAGCAGCTTGAAATTTAAATTGTGAAAGGTTCCAGGTTAAAGTTAATTTCAGGTTAACTTCTAAATAACTGCATTTTGGATTGGAATCCCTCATTCACTGATTCCCACCACATCTCTGATCCTACCCTTCTCATGAAGTTGCCCTCACACGAAACTGTTCTCCCTCTGAAGAGTAAAGGGAATCAAAACTCTGCAGAGGCAGTTAGTAGAACGTACAGTAGATCATTGCAGTAGACCTCGGAACGGAGTTTGTACGTTCTCCTTGTGACCACGTGGGTTTCCCCGGGTGCTCCGATTTTCTCCCACACTCCAAAGACATGCAGGTTTGTAGATTAATTGGCCTTTGTAAATTATCCCTCGTGAGGAGGGTAGAACTAGTCTACTGGTGATCGCTGGTCGGTGTGAACTCAGTAGGCCAAAGGGCCTGTTTTCACACTGTCTCTAAACTAAATTAAACTAAGCTGAACTAAACTAAACTAAACATGTATATATTCCATTTTCGATTGGAACCTTTTTGAAACTGGTTCAACAGGTTAGTCCTGACTCTTACATCAATTTCAAGAACGGTCCTAATCTGAAACGTCACCTATCTATGTTCTCCATAGATGCTGCCTAATCCGCTGGGTTACTCCAGCACATTGTGTCTTTTTTTGTAAACCAGCATCTGCAGTTCTTTGTTTCTATATGGTTGTTGGCTGCAACCTTCCCCCCATTGACGAACTGTACACTGCAAGGGCCAGGAAGCGAGCGGGCAAGATCATCTCTGACCCCTCTCACCCTGGCCACAAACTCTTCGAAGCACATCCCTCTGGAAGACGACTCCGGACTGTCAAAGCAGCCACAGCCAGACATAAAAGTAGCTTTTTTTCCACGAGTGGTAGTTCTACTTATAACCAAAGTCTGTAGTTTCTTTTTTGCTCTGGTTTATTTTCAACCACATGTTTAGACCGTAATGTTGTATCATTGTTTTGATGTGTTTATGCTTTATTCTTAATTGCTAACTATATGTTTGTGTTATCATTTGTGAGCAGAGCACCAAGACACATTCCTTGTATATGCACATACTTGGCCAATAAACCTATTCATTCATTCATACATAGAACAGTGCAGTACAGGAACAGACCCTTCGGCCCACAATGTCCATGCTGAACGTGATGTTAAACTAATCTCCTCTGCCTGTATGTGATCCATATACCTCCATTCCTTGCATATCTATGTGTCTATCTCTCTCGCTCTCTCTTAAACCTGCCGATCGTATCTACCTCCTCCACCACCCCTGGCAGCCCGTTCCAGGCACTCCTCACCAGCCTCAATGTAAAGGCTGTCCTTTAAACTTTGCCCCTTCTCACCTCAAGCCTCTATGGCCTCTAGTCTTTAACATTTAAAGACCCTTCCTTGGACAGGACACAAGGGGCGGCACAATGACGTACAGGTAGAGTTGCTGCATTACATCGCCAGAGACCCGGGTTCAATCCTGACCACGGGTGCTGTCTGCATGGACTTTTTCCGTTCTCCCTGTGGGTTTTCTCCGGGTGCTCCGGTTTCCTCCCACATTCCAAAGGTGTGCAAGTTTGTCGGTTAATATTCGATAAAAATAAATTGTAAAATTGTCTCTCGTGTGTAGGATAGTGCTAATGTACGGGGTGATCACTGATCGATGCAGACTCAGTGGGCTGAAGGGCCTGTTTCCACGCTGCATGTCTAAATTGTAAATGGACAGGAAAGGTTCAGAGAGATATGGGCCAATTGCAGGCAAATGGGATTTGCATAGATGAGGCATCTTGGTGGCCACGAACGAGTTGGGCTGAAGGGCCTGTTTCTGTACTCTATGATATATCCACCCTGGGGAAATAGGTTCTGACTGTCTACCCTACCTATGCCCCTCGTAATTTTCTATATTTCTATCTAGTCTCCCCGAGCCAAGTATCTGAAATAAAAGCAGGGAATTCTGAAAACCCTCAGCAACCCAAGCAGCATCAGTGGAGAGAGAAAAACAGAGAATGTTTCAGGTTGAAACCCCGTCCTCAGAATTGGAAGAAAGTTCTGGCTTGATACGTTAGCTGATTCTCCTTCCCTGCAGATGCTGCCTGACCTGCCGAGTTTTCCTAGTGTTCTGTTTTCAAGTTTGTGTCATCAAAATCACTTGGCAAAACATAAAGTGATAGAGGACTTCGGTGGGTCAGGCAGCATCTGTGGAGGGAATGGCTATTTGGGTCTTCAGATGCTGCCTGACCCACTGCTGCTGAGCTCCTCCAGTGCTGTATCTCTCTCTCTCCCTCTCCCTCTCCCTCTCCCTCTCCCTCTCCCTCTCCCTCTCCCTCTCCCTCTCCCTCTCCCTCTCCCTCTCCCTCTCCCTCTCCCTCTCCCTCTCCCTCTCCCTCTCCCTCTCCCTCTCCCTCTCCCTCTCCCCTCCCCCTCTCTCTCTCTCTCTCTCTCTCCCTTTCCCTCTCCCCCTCCCCCTTTCCCTCCCTCTCTCTTTCCCTCTCTCTCTCTTTCCCTCTCCCTCTTTCCCTCCCTCTCTCTTTCCCTCTCCCCCTTTCCCTCCCTCTCTCTTTCCCTCCCTCTCTCTTTCCCTCCCTCTCTCTTTCCCTCCCTCTCCCCTCTCTCGCTTCCTCTCTCTCTTCCTCTCCCCCCCCCCCCCCTCCTCTCTCTCCTCCCACTCTCTCTCTCCCCCCTCTCTCGGGCCTCACACACACACTCCTCTCTCTCTCTCTCTCTCTCTCTCTCTCTCTCTCTCTCTCTCTCTCTCTTGCTCACCCTCTTGTTCTCTCTCTGTCTCATGTTCTCCCTGTCCTCTCATTCTCCCCCCACTGTCAGGCTCTCTCTTCCATACACACACATCTAAACACTCACATACACAATATCACACACACATGTGCATGCACACATACACTCACGCACACGTACACACACAAACACGTACACACACACACACGCATGCACACGCACATGTACAAACACACAAACATGCACGCACACACACACACACACACACACACGCGATTGGCATGGACACGTTGGGCTAATGAGCCTGTTCCCATGCTGTGTGACCCGGTCAGTCTCTGAGACAGGGCCCACTGATGGAAGTTGCCTCGTTGAGCAGCGATTGCTGTCAAAATTGTTTTCTTTTGAAAAGGCAACTCTTTTATATTGCGGTTTTGGCAGGAAAGGCATGATGAAGCTTTTCATCAGCTCCAACAGAGCCGGTGACCCAGATAGCTGTCGGTGGGTGGTGGGATCACTCCAGGCAGGGCGAGGGGTGAGGAGGAGACTGTGGAAACATGCTGCACACGGGCAGCACGGGGAGACAGTCACTGCACCCCTCTACCCACCTCCTCTCCCCGCTCCAAAACATCCTCTCCCACCCTCCTCTACCCCCCACCTCAACCCCCAACCACTCCTCACCCGCCTCTCCCCCCCACTCAACCCTCATCCTCTCCTCGACCTCCTCTCCCCCTCCTCGACCCCCCACCTCTCCCCACCCTCCTCTCCCCCCCACTCAACCCTCATCCTCTCCTCGACCTCCTCTCCCCCTCCTCGACCCCCCACCTCTCCCCACCCTCCTCTCCCCCCCACTCAAGCCTCATCCTCTCCTCAACCTCCTCTCCCCCACCTCTCCCCAACCTCCTCTCCCCTCCTACACAACCCCCCTCCTCTCCCCAACCTCCTCTCCCCCTCCTCTACCCCTCCTCTATCCCCCTCCTCTCCCCAACCTCCTCGACCCCCCACCTCAACCCCCCTCCTCTCCCCAACCTCCTCTCTCCCTCCTATTCCCCCCACTTCTCCCCAACCTCCTCTACCCCAACCTCTCCCCAACCTCCTCTACCCTCCTCCTCTACCCTCCTCCTCTCCCCAACCTCCTCTCCCCCTCCTCTACCCCTCTTCTATCCCCCACCTCTCCCCAACCTCCTCTACCCTCCTCCTCTCCCCAACCTCCTCTCCCCCTCCTCCTCTACCCTCCTCCTCTACCCTCCTCCTCTACCCTCCTCCTCTCCCCCTCCTCTCCCCCTCCTCCTCTCCCCAACCTCCTCTCTCCCTCCTATGTGATGATCATAGGAGGCAGGCAGTTCAAGAGATCTGAGGGCATCTTGGCCACTAACAATTATTTGGTTCTGAATACAGATGAGGAAGATTGGCTTCACAGGGATACAGCCAAAGCTGAGACAATAGTGCCTTGATTGGCTCAACTGTACAGGGAGGGAAGAGAATGTTCAAGACAGCAATAGGTACAGAAATTTCAATAGTCAGGGGAGCAGGCAGGTGTTATGTTGCTTTCATAGTGCCAGGGTCAAGGAAATCACCATTTTACAGTCCTCCTCTCCCCAGCATCCTCGCCCCCTCCCTAATCAACCCCCCACCTCTTCCCATCGCCCCCCCCCCCTTTCTCTAGTCTGATAACAGAGGGGAAGAAGCTGTTCCTGAGTCTGGTGGTGCGCACTTTCAAGCTTCTGTACTTCCTGCCGGACGGGAGGTGGGAGAAGAAGGAATGAGCGGGGTGGGACGTCTTTGATTATGCCGGCTGCCTTCCTGAGGTGTTGTTGGGCAGAGCTGTTCCCAAACCAGGCTGTGATGCATCCCGACAGTATGCTTTCTGTAGAGGTTTGTGAGAGTCACTGGACACATGCCCAATTTCCTCAATCCTTAGTAAATAACCAACAAACCTGTCCGTCTTTGGGATCTGGGAGGAAACCGGACTCCCGTAGAAAACCCACACGGTCACAAACATCCACATACAGATAGCACCCGAGGTCAGGATCAAACCCAGGTCCTTGGAGCTGTGACGCAGAGGCTGAGCAACCATTGGAGAGATCCGGCACTCTTGGTTTTATTTGGGATTTGCAGCGGAGATGTTGGGAAGAGCAAGTACTGGATGATTGTCACTGGCAGGAATGTCAGGGAGCTCCCAACAGAAAGATCCCAGGCGCACAGCTGGCTGTGTTACTCCCCACGCACACCTCGGCCACAGAGCTGCCGGAAGCTTCTTCCCCCAGGCCCTGGAATGTTCTATTTTTGGTGCTGGATCTCTGCTGGAAGCTGCAGCTGTGTGTTACAGTGCACTCGATGCAGGAGGCTGAGGGCTGATCTTATAGACGTGTGTAAATCCATGAGGGGAATAGGTAGGGGGAATGCACAGTCTTTTACCCAGAGTAGGGGAACCAGGAACCAGAGGGTATAGGTTTAAGGTGAGAGGGGAAAGATTTAATAAGAACCTATCAGAGGCGACGCAGCAGTGGAGATCTGGGTTCAATCCTGACCCTGGGTGCTGTCTGTATGGAGTTTGTACGTTCTCCCTGTAACTGCATGGGTTTTCTCCGGGTACTCCGGTTTGTTCCCACACTCCAAAGATGTGCAGGTTTGTAGGTTAATTGGTTTCTGTAAAATTGTAAATTGGCCTAGTGTGTAGGATAATGCTAGTGTACAGGGATCGCTGGTCGGCACGGACTCAATGGGCCAAAGCACCAGTTTCCAAGCTGTATTTCTAAAGTCCCAAGTAAAGACTAACCTGACAGTGCTGTACAAGCTGCCAGAGAAAGTAGTTGAGGCTGGTTTAAAAGATGCATGGACAGGTAGATGGATGGGAAAGGTGTAGGAGGGATATGGGCCAAACATGAGTAGGTTGAACTAATGTAGATGGGGCATCTTGGTCGGCATGGACTAGTTGGGCCAAAGGGCTTGTTTCCGTGCTGTATGACTCTATGACACAAGACATGGTGAGGACTGGGATTGGGAACAAGGGTCAACATCTTCCATTAACCCTTGAGGTTTTGTCCCAGGCCACAAGGTACCCCATGAATGAATTAGAGGGCATTAGCTGCAAGGTGACTGCACTGGAGGGGGAGAAGCAGAGGGAATCGGAAGGGGTTTGGGAGACAACAATTGGGGTTTTGTGTGCAGTTCTGATCGCCCCATTACAGGAAGGATATGGAGGCTTTGGAGAAGGTGCAGAGGAGGTTTACCAGAATGATGTCTGGATTAGAGTGTGTGAGCTACAATGAGAGGCTGGACAAACTTGGATTGTTTCCACCGGAACGCCTGAGGATGAGGCATGGACGAGTTTGGTGGAAGGACCTGTTTCCGTGCTGTAGGATTCTATGAAGCGGAGCACACTGATGCATGGAATTTGCAAACCCTAAGGTTATTGGGAACATTTGTAAATATGCAAAATGGAAAATGTCTTGCTACAGTGCCTGCCTCCAGTCAGAGATGAGCACTCATTTCCATCAGTAAACACACCTGCGGCCCACAACCACAAAACAAAATGTTTGTTAGTTCTGCGGTGCCCGTCCAAAAATGCTCGACCTCCAAGATTTGGTGCAGGCAGGAGAGTGACCAAAGGCATCGTCTCAGTGACGTTGGTCGGGAAACAAGATAAACATTGGCCAGGGCAATGGGAGCCTCAGCCACAGAGTCACACAGCAAGGGAACAGGCCCTTCAGCCCAACTTGTCCGTGATGACTAAGATGTCCCATCTACGCTCGTCCCACCTGCCTGCATTTGGCCCATATCCCTCATATCTAAGCTTTTCCAAGTATAGTTTAGTTTATTGTCTCATGTATCAAGGTACAGTGAAAAGTGTTTTTGTTGCCTGCTATCCAGTCAGCAAAAAGACTATACATATTTATTTTTGTTATTTTTTATTTTTTATTCAAAATATACTTTATTTGAGAAATAAATATATACAATACATGATCCTTACAAAACTTCATCCGACATTCTCGGAGGCTATACAAACATTCAATACTGTTTACACAAATTATACAAATTTACCCCCCGCCCTTGCCACTCATGTGGCCCACTGGCGTGGAATCCCTTCCCTTGTTATGAGCGGTCTCCACCACACCCTGCCCCTTATATCCAGCAGCAGAAGGACCCTAGACTGTGGTCCTCCCCCACAGAGCCCTTGGCGTTGGCTGCACCAAGCTCCAGTGCGTCCCTCAGCACGTACTCCTGCAGTCTGCAGTGGGCCAGTCGGCAACATTCCCTGATGGACATTCTTGCTCTGCTAGGAGGTCAACAAAGCTCGGGCAGACCAAAGAGCGTCTTTCACCGAGTTGATGACCTTCCAGCAGCACTCGATGTCAATCTGAATGCATCCCTGGGAACAGTCGGTAAATCACAGAGTCCTCTGTGACGGAGCTGCTGGGAACAAATCGTGACAGGGACCCTTGCTCTATTTGCTGCCGCCATTCTGATTGGATGAGGTGTTAGGTTGGTTACTCATCCAGCATTGATCCACCTCTAAGCCAGCAACTGATGGATTACTGGTCACCGACGTGACCTCCAATTTCAATCGTTGCTAGATCCGCGTTCCTCGGCCTCGACTGAAAAGAACAGATACTACACTTGATCTAAGCCAAAAGGCCAATTATACATGATTACAATCGAGCCGTCCACCGTGTACAGATATAGGATAAAGGGGATAACGTTTAGTGCAAGGTAAAGTCCCATTAAAGATAGTCCGAGGGTCTCCAATGAGGTAGATGGATGGTCAGAACTGCTCTCTAGTTGTTGGTAGGATGGTTCAGTTGCCTGATAACAGCTGGAAAGAAACTGTCCCTGAATCTGCAGGTGTGCGTTTTCACACTTCTGTACCTCTTGCGTGATGGGAGATGAGAGAACAGGGAGTGGCCGGGTTGAGACTTATCCTTGATTAAGCTGGTGGCCTTGCCGAGGCAGCGTGAAGTGTAGATGGAGGCAAAGATGCGCGCTTTCAAGGTTATGTACCTTTTTCTGAACAGGCAGCAGGGGGAGGAAGGAACGACCAGAGAGAGGTCTTTGATTACGTAGAAACAAACTGCAGATGCTGGTTAATACATAAAAGAACTCAAGAGACTCAGCACATCAGGCAGTATCTCTGAAGAAGGGTCCCAACCTGGAACGTCACCTATCCATGTTCTGCAGAAATGCTGCCTGACATGCTTTCCCGTGTAATGTAGATGGAGTCAATGGCGGGGAGTCTGGTCTGTGTGATTGACTGGGCTACATCCACAACTCTGCAATTTCTTGCGGTCTTGGGCAGAGCTGTTCCCAAACCAAGCTGTGATGCAACCCAACAGTACGTTTGCTAAGGTACACACTGATACACCACACACACACACACTGATACACCACACACAGGCACACACACACACTGATACACCACACACAGGCACACACACACACACTGACACACCACACACACACTGATACACCACACACACACTGATACACCACACACTGATACACCACACACAGGCACACACACACACTGATACCCCACACACAGGCACACACACACACTGACACACCGCACACACACTGATACACCACACACGCACACACACACACACACACACTGATACACCACACACACACAGATACGCCACACACACACACACACACACTGATACACCACACACTGATACACCACACACACACAGATACGCCACACACGTTTACATATCGACTGTACATGTGCTCTCTTATCAATGGCCTCCATATATCCTTCCAGGCCCTAACAGACACATGTTCCTCTTTGTGTACAGAAGGTAAAGTGATAATTTCAACAGTTAGGCCAGCCCCTATTTGCATCAGCACAGACCCGGTCGATTTGCGAAATGGGAAGAAGTTTGTTTTCAATTACTTTCCCTGCCATCATCAATAAAAACACCCAGGTTAAAGACCAAATGAAAAATAAGACTACAGTGACTCATTGTCATATAGCACGTTTGTCCCTCCAAACCTTTCCTGTCCAGGTAACTCTCTAAATGTCCTTTAAATGTGGTTATAGTTCCTGCCTCAACTACCTCCTCCGGCAGCTCGTTCCATACTCCCTCAGGTTGCTATTAAATCTTTCCCCTCTCATCTTAAACCTATGTCTGGTTCTTGATTCCCTCTCTCTGGGTAAAGGACTCTGTGCATTCACCCTGTCCATTCCCCTCATGATTTTATACACCTCTATAAGATCACCCCTCAGCCTCCTCCCCAATAGCTTAGCCCCTCGCATCCTGGCAAGATCCTCATCAATCTTCTCTGCCTACTTTCCAGTGTAATGACATCCTCCCTATAGCAGGGTGACCAAAACTGATCACAATACTCCAAACTCCTATCTATTCCCCTCGTGATTTTATACACCTCTGTGAGATCAAACCCTCATCCTCCTGCGCTCCAAGGAATAAAGTCCCAGCCTGCCCAACCTCTCCCTATAGTTTAGGCCCTCGAGTCCTGGCAGCATCCTCGTAAATCTGCTCTGCAGTTTTTCCAGTTTATTGTTAAACATTCCTACTACGCTGATTGTTTAACAGTCTGTTGGCTGTCAGAAACAGTGCTGGGGGCAGAAGTGTCATTGCAACAGTGGCTGCTCTTCAGAGATACAGTTTGTTGGGTCACCAGATGGATAACATAGAACAGTACAGCACAGGAACAGGCCCTTTGGCCCACAATGTCCGTGCCCAACACGATGCAGAGTTAAACTAATCTCCTCTGGCTGCATATGATCCATATCCCTCCATTCGCTGCATATCATGTGCCTCGCTATAAACCTCTTAAACGCCACTATCGCATCTGTAGCCTCCACTACAAGTGATGCCCTCTTGTGTGAGATATCTTCATCCTCGGAAAAAGGTTGTGACTGTCTACCCTATCTATGCCTCTCATAATTTTATATACTTCTATCAAATCTCCCCTCAACCTCTGGTGTTCTAGAGAAAACACTCCAAGTCTGTCCAACCTCTCCCTGCAGCTGAAACCCTCTAATTCAGGCAGCATTCTGGCAAACCTCCTCTGCATCCTCTCCAAAGCTTTCACTTCTTTCCTGTAATGAGATAACCAGAACGGCACACAATACTCCAAATGCAGCCTGGCCAAATTCCCACGGAGCTGCATCATGGAGGTTGGGTGAACAAGAGAGTTTGTTTGACATCCTCTCTCAGTGGCATTGAGCGCAGACCCAGCTTGGCTCACCAACACTCAGTCAGGTCAGTTACACATTCAACCAAAACTTCGACAGAGGCACTGCAGAAAGCATACTGTTGGGTTGCATCACACTTTGGTTTGGGAACAGCTCTGCCCAAGGGCACAAGAAATTGCAGAGAGTTGTAGATGTAGCCCAGTCCATCACACAGACCAGACTCCCCACCATTGACTCCATCTACACTTCACGCTGCCTCGGGAAAGCAGCCGACATAATCAAAGACTTGTCCCACCCCGGTCATTCCTTCTTCTCCCTGCTCCCGTCCAGCAAACCAAAGAGAAACACAAGGAGCTGCAGATGCTGGTTTACAGAAATAGACACAAAATACTGAAGTTATGCAGCATGTCAAGCAGCAGCATATCTCTCTCTCTCTCTCTCTCTCTCTCTCTCTCTCTCTCTCTCTAGAGAGAGAGAGAGAACACGGACAGGTGACATCTTGGTTTGTGACCCTTCTTCAGACATTATCAAAGACTTGCCCCACCCCGGACATTCCTTCTTCTCCCTGTTCCTGTCGGGCAGAAGCTTAAAAGCCACACCACCAGACTCAGGAACAGCTTCTTCCCCTCTGTTATCAGGCTTCTGAACGGGTCCTTCCATCAGCTAGGGTACAGTCCGATTCACCTCTACACCATTATGCACATTGGACTTTGTCTCTGGAAGTGGTTTTGCTACAATGCTGAGAATTGCACTCTGCACTCTGTTCCTTCCCCTTTGCTCTACCTATTGTACTTGCGTGTGGTTTCATGTATAGCATCTGATCTGTTTGGATAGCATGCAACACAAAGCTATTCACTGCACCTCGGTACGCGTGACAATAATAAACCTAGATCTGGGAACATCCTCGCCAATCCTGGCAGATGCTTTCTACAGTGCATCCTCCAGCCTCCCTACCCCCATGCACAGGGGAGCAGGAACGTCAGCAGTGAGGGAATGGCTGTGACTTGAAGCAAACAGCACATGGCACAGTGGGGCAGCTGGTAAAGCCACTGCCACACAGCGCCAGAGACATGGCATCGATCCTGACCTCGGGTGCTGTCCATGTGTGGAGTTTGTACGTTCTCCCTGTGACCTCGTGGGTTTCCTTTGGGTGCCCCGGTTTCCTTCCAGGTCCCAAAGACGTGCGGCTTTGTAGGTTAATCGGCCCTCTGTAAATCGCCCCTAGTGTGCAGGGAGTGGGTGAGAAAGTGGGATAACATAGAACTAGTGAACGGGCATCGGTGGTCAGCGTGGACACGGTGGGCCGAAGGGCCTGTTTCCATGCTGTGTCTCTAAACCAAATTATACTCTCGGAGTGTAGGAAAGGACTGCAGATGCTGGTTTACACTGAAGATAGACACAAAATGCTGGAGTAACTCAGCAGGTCAGGCAGCATCTCTGGGGAAATGAAATAGGTTATTTTCTGAGAGGGAATAAGCTGCCACCACTTCCGCACTCTACGACGGTGCTTCCTGTTCACCCGAGAGTGTCCTTCCACTGCTGCACACTGCCATGTGACCACTGTTTTCACTGACACAGACATACGGGAGGGAGGAAGTCCCTCTGTTTACCACACGTCAGCTCTGAGTCACACTGCCTCTTTGGGTGTGAGGAAACTCTCCTCTCGACAGCAGGGCCTCCCTCCGCCACTAGCATCTAGTCAGAGGCCCTCCCGAGAGGCTTGGAGTGGAGGCTTTGGAGAGGGAGAGAAGAGGTTTACCAAAATGCTGACACAAGGAACCACAGCTGCTGGTTCACCAAAAAAAGACACAAACTGCTGGAGTAACTCAGTGGGTCAGGCAGCATCTTGATTAGATTCGATTAGGCACACAGATTAGATAGATTCCTGATTAGTATGGATGTTGGGTTATGGTGCGAAGGCATGAGAATGGGGTTAAGAGGGAAAGATAGATCAGCCATGATTGAATGGCGGAGTGGATTTGATGGGCCGAATGGCCGAATTCTGCTCCTATAACTTATGAACACTTATGAGCATCTCTGGAGAACATGGACAGGTGACGTTTCGGTTCAAGATCTGAGTTCAAGTCTGAAGAAGTATTCGACCAAAAACGTCGCCTATCCATGTTTACCAAAGATGTTGTCTAACCTGCTGAGTTACTCCAGTACATTGTGTCCTTTTTTACTAGGATGTTGCCTGGATTAGAGGGTATAAACTGCAGGGAAAGGTTGGACAGACTTGGGTTGTTTTCTCTTGTGTGGGAAGTTGAGGGGAGGCCTGATAGAAATATATAATGTTATGAGAGGCATAGATGGTGTAGACAATCAGAACCTTTCTCCCAGTGTGGAAATGCCAAAGACTAGAGGACATAGCTATCGGGTGAGAGGGTAACGGAGGAGGCCTAGGACAGAAAGGTCACAGTGTGGGAAGGGGAGATAAAATGGTTAGCAATCGGGAGATCCAGTGGATGGAGCTGTTCCCAAACCATCCTGTGATCCCGATAAAATGATTTTGACGGCACATCTGTAGAAGTTGGGGACATGCCAAAGTCCGAAGCCTTTTAAGGAAGTAGAAGCATTGGTGTGCTTTCTTGGCCAATGCTTCGATGTAGCTGGTCCAGGACAAATTGCTAGTCATATTTAGATATTTATTCCTAAGAACTTGAAGCATCTTTACTTCGGTGCCATTTGGTGCATAGCGGGGCATGTGTACTGCTTTGCTTCCTGAAGTCCATCACAGTTGTGCTGACCTAGAGGGAGTGAGAGAGAGGTTAATCTGCAGGTAAGGTGGGAGAGGGATGGAGAGAGAACGGATGCCCTGTGATCAGGATCAGCAGAGACCAGGATTTTCATGGGATGTGGTTGCACGTTCTAGTCGACATCTTATCGCTGACGAGAAGGGGAACAGGAACCACGGAGGAATTCCCGCTTGGGGAGAATCCCATCGCCTTGGCATTCCTGGAATACAGTTCTGTTCCAGGCATCCAGCTTTGGGATTGCAAGTGGCATGAGTTTAGTTTAGTTTAGTCGAGAGATACGGGGCGAAATCAGGTCCTTCGGCCCGCCGAGTCCGTACCAACCAGCGATCCCCGTACACCAATACTATCCTCCACACTAAGGACAATTTACAATTTTTACTGAAGCCAAATTAACCGACAAACCGGCACGTCTTTGGATTGTGGGAGGAAAATGGGGCACCCACGGAAAACCGACGCGGTCACACGGAGAACGTACAAACTCCACACAGGCAACACCCATAGTCAGGATCCAACCCGGGTCTCTGGCGCTGTGAGGCAGCAACTCTACCGCTGCACCACCGGGCCGCCCGCTCTAGGCGAGTACGTCCCGGGAGAGGCGACTGACACTATTTACACTCACAGACCCAGGGGAGGGTTAAGGATACTCAGATGACCAAGAATGTCGTTGGCGCACGGTGGAACAGCGGTGGCACTGCTGCCTCACAGGGCCAGAGATCCAGGTTTGATCCTGACCTCGGGTGCTGTCTATGTGTGGAGTTTGCATATTCTCCCTGTGACCGCGTCCCCAAAGACGTGCGGGTTTGTATGTTAATTGGCCACTGTAAATTGTCCCTAGCATGTAGGGAGTGGATGAGAAGGTGGGATAACATCCCCATTCTTGCCGTCAAACTGCTTCCAGTCCAGGAATGATTAGGAGGTGGACCACGGCCCCTCTCTCGGGGCCATCTCCCTCTCTCCTCGGCATAAATCAAGGACCAGTCTCAGCCCCGGTCACTCTCTCTTCTCCCCTCTCCCATCAGCCCAGAGGTGCAGAAGTGTGAACGTGTGAATATCTCCAGATTCAGGGGTAGTTTCTTCCCAGCTGTTAACAGTTTGGTTCAATTTAGTTTATTGTCAAATGTACCGAGGTCCATTTGAGAAACTTTTGTTGTGTGCTAACCAGTCAGCGGAAAGACAATACATGATTACAATCGAGCTATTCATAGTGTGCAGATACAGGATAAGAGAATAACGTTTAGTGCAAGGGAAAGCCAGTAAGTCCGATCAAAGATAGTCTGAGGGTCACCAATGAGGTAGATAGTAGTTGTTGGTAGGATAGTTTGGTTGCCTGATAACAGCCGGTAAGAAACTGTCCCTGAATCCGGAGGTGTGCATTTTCACACTTCTATCCTTTTGCCCAATGGGAGAGGGGAGAAGAGGGAGTGGCCGGGGTGAGACTGGTCCTTGATTATGCTGCTGGCCTTGCCGAGGCAGCTTGAGGTATAAATGGAGTCAATGGAAGGGAAGTTGGTTTGTGTGATGGTCTGGGCTGTGTCCACAATTCGCAGCAATTTCATGAGATCTTGGATGGAGCTGTTCCCAAACCAAGCTGTGATGCATCCCGATAAAATGCTTTCTTAAGGCGCATCTGCAGAAGTTGGTGAGGGTTGTTGGGGATATCAGGCAACTGAACCATCCTACCAACAACCGGACAGTGGTCCTGAGCTACTATCTACCTCATTGGAGACCCTCTAACTACCTTTGATTGGACTTTACTGGATTTCATCTTGCACTAAACACGATTCACATTATTCCTTTCATCCTGTATCTGTACACTGGAAATGGCTCGATTGTAATCATGTACAGTCCTTCTGCTGACCAGTTAACACGCAACGAAAGGCTTTCACTGTGTCTTGGTACAAGTGACAATAAAATAAACTCAAACTTAAACCCTTCGCCACCCCTGCGACCCTTTCTGACGTAGAGTCCCGTGCCTGCAGCGTGGGCTGTGGAACTCCCTGCTCAGATGCTGCCCGACTCGCAGCGTGTCGCCAGCATTGAGTGCTGTTGTTTGTGACTTGGCAGCGTTGTGAGATCCTGGTTGCCTGTCATCTGTTGCCTGGTCCCGGGACCTGTTCCATCTTGCCTGACCTTTAACGACTTGCTCCCCGCGCCTTCTTTGGGGAGATTAAATCTCAGCAGCTCCAGTTTCAGTGCACCTTGCCAAGGCTGCCCCTCCCCTCCACTCTCTCCCATGGAGGGTGCCAAGGCATGGGCCCTGGGCACTCTCACTCACACTCACACTCACACTCACACTGCCCCTCCCCTCCACTCTCTCCCATGGAGGGTGCCAAGGCATGGGCCCTGGGCACTCTCACTCACACTCACACTCACACTGCCCCTCCCCTCCACTCTCTCCCATGGAGGGTGCCAAGGCATGGGCCCTGGGCAACCTCACTCACACTCACCCTCACACTCACCCTCACACACTTACACTGTCCCTCACACTCACCCTCACACACTTACACTGTCCCTCACACTCACACTCACACTCACACTGCCCCTCCCCTCCACTCTCTCCCATGGAGGGTGCCAAGGCATGGGTCCTGGGCACTCACACTCACCCGTACCCTCTCACTCACCCTCACACACTCACTCACACTCACCCTCACACTTACACTGTCCCTCATCCTCTCACTCACACTCACCCTCTCACTCACCCTCACACTCTCACTCACACTCACACTCACACTCTCACTCACACTCACACTCTCACTTACACTCACTCACACTCACCTTCTCACTCACCCTCACACTCTCACTCACACTCACACTCACCTTCTCACTCACACTCTCACTCACACTCACACTCCCCCTCTCACTCACCCCTCCCCCTCCCGCTCACTGTCTCCCAGGCAGGCTGCTGAGGTTTGAGCCCTGCACACTCACACTCACACTGACCTGGACCCCTCCCCACCGCCCAGGGAAGAATGCTGAGACATGAGCCTGTGCACTCACACTCACCCACACACACCCCACGCTGACTCTCACACTCACATTGACCCTCATGCATCCTCACACTCACTTGCACACTCACACTCACCCACATATACCCCCCACATATACCCTTACAATCTCCCTAGACCTGACCCTCACCCTGACAAAGATCCTGACTCTCACCCTAACCCCAGGGCTGCCTGTGACCCTGCCCCTGGACCTGGAGAGGACCCACGCTCCTGCAACCACAGGTACATACCAACACACCGGCACATTCACAGACAGACACAGCTAGGTCACAAAGACCCACACATGACCACCATAGGACCATACCAGCAGAATGGAGGGATGTGGGTCCTGTGCAGGCAGAGGAGATTAGTTTAATCTGGCATCATGTTTGTGGGCCGAAGGGCCTGTTGTTGTGTTATACTGTTTTATGTTCTCTCGACACTTGCCCAAATACATCTACACACATTCTCTGACACTGACACACAGTACATTCTCTCTCTCTCTCTCTCTCTCTCTCTCTCTCTCTCTCTCATACACAGGCATACAAACAAACACACACATCCTGACACAGACACACATGTACATTCTCCCCCTTTCTCCCCCTCTCTCCCCCTCTCTCCCCCTCTCTCCCCCTCTCTCCCCCTCTCTCCCCCTCTCTCCCCCTCTCTCTCTCTTATATATACACAGGCATACAAACAAACACACACATCCTCACACAGACACACATGTACTATGGTCTCTCTCTCTCTCTTTTTAGCAAATTCCCCCGAGTCCAGGCAGCTTGCAAGCAGGGTGAGAGGGGCGGGGAGAGTGGGCAGCAAAAGGTTAATGGAGCTTGTCAGCTCTGAGCTGTTGTCAAGGGGAACTGCGTAATCAGTGGGGCTCCCACAGCAGGGAGACTGGGGCAGTGGATCCCCACGGTGGATGTGGGCCAGAAGGGGGTGTTCCTGGCACGGGACTCATGTGTCAGACAACCATGGGCTATTATCCCCCCCCCACCCATCCCAGATCAGACCATCCGCACTCCCTCGCCCGCCACCCCTGCTCCCCTCCCCTCCCCTCCCCCCGTCACCAAGCTGGCCCAAGTCCAGGGATAAAAATAACCCAAGCTCAGGAATTCCAGAGAGACGGAGACAGGAATTACAGCAGGAAATGCTGGACTGGGTCACAACCCAGCACTGACCCCAGACATCACCCGTCCTGCCCCCAATCCTGACCTTTGACCCTCCTTGACATCCTCCCTCTCCTTCCCCTCCCTATCCCTCTCTCTGCCTCCCTTACCCTCCCTGTTTTCTCCCTCGCTCCCTCACCCTCTTTCTTCCTCCCTCTCCCTCAATCCTCTCCTCTCTCTACCTCCTTCCTCTTCCCTCTCCCTCCCTCACCTCCTGCACCCAATCCTTTGACAAAGAGTCAGTCGTACAGGCTCTTTGATCCAACCTGTCCATGCCAACCAAGATGCCCGTCTACACCCGTCCCACATGCCCGTGTTTAGCCCATATCCCTCTAAACCTTTCCTATCCACGTACCTGTCCAAAGCTCCCTAATTGTCCCGTCTAAATCCTTCCCTATTCGAGTCCCTGCTGGAGATTCTCATGGAAACGCTGGAGGAGGTAGTTAAGGCAGGTACTATAACAACATTTGCAAGGCACTTGGACAGGTACATGGGCCAGGAAAGGTTCAAATGGACATGGGCCAAACAGGGGTAGGTGAGACTAGTGTAGATGGGACATGTTGGTGGGCATGGACAAGTTGGGCAGACCCGTGCTGTGTGAGTCTGTATCGCTGCATCTCAAGGCGTGTACCAGATCACAGTGTGCAGATAGCTTTCATTCCTCAGGCCTAAAAACCCCTCCCTGGTGAATCAGTGTCACTCCATTAAACTGTGTAGTTGTAGCGCACGTATTAAATCTCCCTCTCACCGTGCCCTCCTTACCCGGGGGAGGCCACCGCCTGTCATCCTGCACTGCCCCGGTCACACCCTCTAACTGCCTGCCCGCCTGCCTGCTGGTTAGTGTGGGCAGAGAGTGTGGGGACTGGGCTTGCCTGCTGGTTGGTGTGGGCAGAGAGTGCTGGGACTGGGCTTGCCTGCTGGTTGGTGTGGGCAGAGAGTGTGGGGACTGGGCTTGCTTGCTGGTTGGTGTGGGCAGAGGGTTCGGGGACTGGGCTTGCCTGCTGGTTGGTGTGGGCAGAGAGTGCTGGGACTGGGCTTGCCTGCTGGCTGGTGTGGGCAGAGAGTGCTGGGACTGGGCTTGCCTGCTGGTTGGTGTGGGCAGAGAGTGTGGGGACTGGGCTTGCCTGCTGGCTGGTGTGGGCAGTGAGTGTGGGGACTGGGTCACAGTGACCCACTCTCCGCACTCCAAAAACCTCCCACTCAATGGGCCAAACACTCTCCCTCCCAGCAACCCGAGTCTCGTAAATCTCTGCATCGCAGTGCACCCTTTGTGTGTGTGTGTGTTTGAGTGTGAGTATGTGGTGTGCAGAGTATGTTGGAGTGTGTGCACGTGTGTGTGTGTGAATGTATGCACGTGCGTGTGTGGTGTGTGTGTATGGGTGAATGAGACACACAGCGGGACAGGGGGCCTTTCGACCCACGGGGTCCGTACCCAAATGCCCGTCGCATTCTTCCCCTCGCCAACACACCCACAGCCATTTAACCTTCAATCCCCCATGTCTTCGGGATGTGGGAGGAGGCCGGAGGAAATCCACGCGGTCACAAGGAGAACGTGCAAACTCCACATAGACAGCAGTACCCGGGGTCAGGATCAAGCCCGGGTCCATGGTGCTGTGAGACCGCAGCTCGACCTGTGGCAGACAGTGGGCAGGTACGTGGGCTTTGGCGAGTAATTGTGTGTGAGTCAGGGGGATTGTGTATGTGGGCTTTGTGTGTGAGCGCACATATGAATATCTGTGAGAATGTTCCTTTCAAAGACCCACACCACCCTGGCCATGCTCCCAACTCACTGCTACCATCGGGAAAGTGTGAGCACCAGGTTCAAGAACAGCTTCCTCCCAACAACCATCAGGCTTTTGCTATGGGTAGGATGTCATTAAGCTGGAGAGTGCAGAGAAGATTGACGAGGATGTTGCCAGGACTCACGGGAGAGGTTGGGCAGGCGAGGACATTATTCCTTGGATTGCAGGAGGCTGAGGGGTGATATTATGGAGGTGTACAAAATCATGAAGGGAATAGACAGGGTGAACGCGCAGAGTTTTGCATAGAATACAAAATGCTGGAGTAACGGAGCGGGTCAGGCTGCATCTCTGGAGAATATGTTAGGTGATGTTTAAATCGGGACCATTCTCCAGAGATGCCGCCTGACTCGCTGTTACTCCAGCACTTTGTGTCCTTTTGCGTATAAACCAGCATTTGCAGTTCCTTGTGCCTATCCACTTGGAACAGTCCTAGTTACCCCCTCTCTCCCTCTCTCTGGTCCAGAGTAAATCGTGGAGGAAGATCAAAAACGTGGTGCACTGGTCGCCCTTTGTGATGTCCTTCAAGAAGCGGTATCCGTGGATCCAGCTGGCAGGACACGCAGGTAGGAACGGGCGGGACAGTGAGTGGGAGAATGGGCTGGGAG